>NC_133319.1:13042578-13081337 GCF_012295235.1 Primulina huaijiensis
TAAATAGACACACACACACACACACGGAAATGATACCCTACACACCTTTGGTGTGTACTTCCCTGGGCTCCGTTGAGTTGGCGCCCCACATGGCTCCTATTTTTTTTTTCAATTGTCAATTAACAAAATCAGGAAAGTAAATCTCTTCTTCTCGAAAAAAAGCGATGGCTCATATTTTTTTTCAATTGTCGATACACAAAATCTTGAAAACTAATATCTTCTTATTAGTGTTTGCAAAAAAAAATTCTCATAATCAAGGAAGATAGTGCCCCCTCTCCATTGTTTGCTCAGATTATTGGTCGCTCTATGACAATTCCAGGGTCAACTGCTACGCTTTCTAAGAATGCTTAGAGATAAAGGGAAGAAGCTTTTATTGTTGACAAAATCTCCGTATTACTTTGTGGACGGAGGAATGCGGTTAATGTTGGAGGTAATTGTTATATCAGTAGACAGCAGGATTCCGATAAAGTAGAAGCAATCAATTCACTTCTTGATTTTCACTTTTCTAATGTTTAATAATAGATGCAGTAATGGTGAAAGAACTAGTTTTAATTTTTTTTTTATCTTGTTGAAAGTTTTGATGGGGGGTATTTTGGTGCATTATAAACAATCAGACTTTATTCATTCTCGCTCCATAATATTTTCTGTTTGATTTCGTGCTTTTACTTGTCTGAACCTTTTGACAAATGAATTTGATAACCCATTGAAATTTTGGCTCTATGACCATTTAGATGATCTTCAATGGCCTAACACCGAACAAGTAAATGAATACTAAATTTTTTCCACAGAAGGGGATATTTTTTTCCCTTTTTTTACATTTCTTTTGTAATCATTTTTTTCAAGTGTCCATCCGTTCCCTGCATGCAAAGTGTTCTTTGTGTGGGAGACTAAGTGTTAGTTCATCCTATGTTTCGACTAGTTGTCCGAGGTTGTCGCTAGAAATAAGTCTTCCTGATTACTTTCTGTCATCTCAAGTTTTTTGGTTAATAAATTATAAGTAAAACTTATAAGAGGATGAGTTTGAAGAATCCTTTTAAAAAAATTTGAGGCTGCACACTCTTATCTTTTCAGCATGAGAAAAGTGATTTTTATTCATCAAACAATCTGAGTTTCTTGATGCTCATGGTGGCTTGGAGAACTCTTATATTTTTGTTGATTCTCTTGCCATTGTTTTTCTTTCTTTTTGTTTTTGTCTAATTTTATTTTAGTTTTGATGCATAATTACTTTACCAGACCCACCGTTTCTATTCTGTTTGTTATTTTTGTTTTCCCTATTTTTTGGGTATCCATCGTGTATTACCCTTTTTGTTTTACCAATCATTCCAATCCTATAATTGTTGCAGTAAGTCGCATCTCATCCAAATGGCATAATAAACAGAGCTATCCTTTTTCTTTTCACCCTTAAGTATAAATCCGCCCTTCTGTTTATATTTAGGAATCAACTTATCCCATGTCTTTTTTCCCGCACTGTAGATTAAGACAATTTATAAGAAACATATATGATCTTTTTATTTTTCTTGGGCACCAATCTGTATGTTCAACTGATCCTATCAAACTTGTAGGCATGCCTATAATATTTGGACTAACTAATTGAAACAAACTTAGATTATGGATTGCTGCTTATCTCAATGAGAAGCAATTTTACGATAATATGTTGGAGAGGTGTGTCTACATCGTCTCTGCTGTTCAATAGATGAAGCTTTCAAGCATAAGACCAGAATTTTTTTATGTGATTGACAATTTTTCAGAACTTTGTACAGAATGGATATCTCACCGTCATTGTGTAAAGAGCATTATTTCATTTTCACTACCAAGCTAGGTTTATCTACTTTTCATATTTGGGAGCATTGTTCTTAGCTACAAACATTTAATTTTGTTTACCACCTATTTCGTTTGTCATCTATGTATAGAAATAAAAATGCTAGAAAAATGTAATTGGTGTCTTTTGTTCCTGAAAAACTAGGACTCATTGCGGCACCAGGACTCTTGGAGGGAACTATTTGACGTAGTGATTGCTAAAGCCAATAAACCAGAGTTCTACACATCAACATCCATTTCGGTCCTCTTCTCGACCCCTTCAGCACTTCTATAATTCATCATATACTTTTATTACTGAAAAAACCAAGTCTAATGGTGTTACATGTTAAGCCATTCCATTGAACTATTTCATGTTGAAACCATATTAACATCAGTGTAAAACTGACTGGTGAAAACATTTTTTTGGTTTCCCACATATACCTGTAGATATTAGCAGTAAGAAATTAGGAAAATCATTTGCTATTTTGCTTAGATGCTGCCGTGGTTCTAAAACTTGTTAATTAAACTTTTCCCCAGCCATTTGTATTGGAATTTGGCCAAAGCACTTCAGAAAGAGCCACTGGAACACCGATGAAGAAGTTACTGGAAACCATCGGATTATGCAAATTATGACAGCAATTTCAAAGCATGGAAAGCAGCCAGAGATATTTCAACTAAACATGACAACTGTTCTCATCCCAAACGCAAAGACGATCTTCTTCTCGACCCACACAATCGCCATATAGCTCATATTTCTTGCAAGTCTTCAAAGGTTCGACCAGACAACAATGCGAAAAGGATTCTTCCCACGAGGATTGTTGTTCTGAAGCCCAATCTTGGGAAGTTTCAGAATGGGGGTGCACATCTTTCGCCACTTGATCACTTGCATGATTGTCCCCCACATCTCAGGAAAATGATCGGATATTCAAGTTTTAACTGCACCAAGACAGTAACATTTGATAGGAAAGATTCATCTTATAATATGGGATTCACAAAGCTCATGTCAAATGAAGCTAGAGAAAAATCCAGGGAAATTACAAGACGAATGAAAGATGCTTGTGATGGTCCGATGGATTTGATGTCTTCTGGCTTCAGAGGATATGCAGGAGATGAGAGTTCATATGATTGTTTTGAAAGTGAATCTAATAGTGTGATTCAGAGATGTTTAAGATGTCGTCTAGAAATTCTTTTGATAGCAAGTGTGGGTAGTACCCATCTTATAATTCTGTTGAGTCCCATTTCAATATAGAGACAAAAAAAAAACTATCTGACAGGTGGAATGTCATCTACATCTATTATCAGCTACTTATCAATCATTTGTTTTTTTTATTAGAATTGATATTCACTTTTCTTCTACAAGTCAATAATATGAAACATAAAGCTTAAAGATTTTTGATATAAATAGTATTTGGATTTTGTTCAACATTTACAGAAGGTAATGAAGAGCTTGTTTAGTCGATTCATTCATCTTCCTTTAATGGTTATTACATATACATGTAAACATATAAAGAAATATATACGAAATATCATGTCATGTTATAACTATATAAACTTTGCTTGATCAGACATTATGCAAGACCATAATAACTATATAAATGCAATACAATATATGTCATCCAACTGAACCAGACCAAGAATAAGTTAAAACTAATCTGGAAAAAAAGTTTGTTTAAGTAGTCATTAGACATCTATCAATATATAAATAACATAACCATAGTTGAAAGAAAATAAAACTACAATTAGATTAAGAAAGCTTATCACATAAAATTTTTTGTGAAGAAAATCATGAATAAATTTATTACAGCTTTGTGTATCCATCACACAACATCCTTATTAACTAAAACTGTTAAAAAATAACCAAACAACCAAAACTAATCAATAGAATAGAAAAACAATTCTGAAAATCAAATAACTAAACAAAGGCCAAATAGTAAAGAACTTATCCATCTCATCGTTGGAATTGAATGAAAAAAATGCACAAAAAATAACTAGTCATCTACAACATGACACATAAATGAATTTATTCATCCAAATGTATTCCAGTTTTCCACATGTTGTAAGAACCTGCAATAATAAAGACAATTATAAATGTCAATCTTTTAATGTGAAACTTTTGTTTAAAAAAGATGAAGCATTTCAAGTACCAGTCATTGATGCAAAATCTTCTTTATTTGTGTTGTCATCATTGTTATGATGATCATCTACAGTTGATCTGGTAAATAATAAATAGTCATATTTACAAAAAAATTAATGATATTATTGGTTTGTAAAAATATTATAAAACAAACACAAAATTAATCAACATATACCTGTCATGCAAATTTGGACAGTTGCGCTTGTCATGTGACACACCTCGATGCCCGCATCCACGACATAGCCTGGTCTTTGAGGTTGACTTCTCTTTTGATGATTTCAACCTCTTCCCACATCTTTTTGTTCTTACTTCAGAAGAATCGGTAATACAAGAGACCCCATCCATGATATTCTTCTTTTGACTTCCATTGTTGAATGTTCTACTAATGTTAACTTCTTTAATTTTTTTAAAAATATAATCTAATTGTTCATCGAAGAATTTTGTTCCTTCATCAGTCAATGATGCATCATCAATTACTACAGAAGCTTTATAGGATAACCTCGAGTGTCTTGACATCAAACACATTTTTGGATCGTCGATGACATTTTGCTCAGCCATAGCATATATTGCTCCAACCTTTGCATCTCGTGTCCACCGTTTGAGTATATACTTATCAGGCAATTGAAACACTTGGTTGATACGAAAAAAAGCTAACATATGTCTGCACGGTATGCCCTCAAACTCAAATTTCATACAACTACATGATATATAATCCAACTATTTATTATGTGTGAGCTTCCTTGATTTGGAGGTAGAACAAGTTTGAAAATTCATCACATTGTAAACCACTAATTCAACTCCTACAGATACTTGTTGCACGTAATAACCATGACTCTCACACATTTCACTTTGAAACTCCACATATTTTTTTTTCGTATACACCTTAACCATTTGAGCTTCCATTGGCCAGTTTGTCTTGATCTTCGGATGCTCATTCATATCAATATGGTCAGCAACTAACTCATTGTGCCTTTGGTGCCGGAGAGCCCTATTGAAACGGGTGATAAAATCCATCAATGAATTCTTATTAGAGACATACCTCTTGAAAAATGCATGTGAACTTTCAGATATCTGACTACTTGACATTCCAACACAAAATATATGGTTAAAATATATTGGCACCCACTTCTGTCGCAATTCATACATAACTGACAACCAATCATTTTGCTCCAAGTTAGCACACTTGATAACATCTTCCCACGACTTCTCAAATTCATCAGGTGTTGTGGAATTTTGAATGACATTCTTTATGTTTCGATAGTAGTCACGAAAAGTCATAGGGTTTAATTTATCTGGGAATTTGTTCAATATGAGCCACAAACAATATCGATGCATTGTTTTAGGGAAAACTTGTGCAATGGCTTTCGCCATAGCAGGATCTTGGTCAGTAATTATCACATTTGGTGCACTTTTAGGCATTGCTTCTATGAACTTGTTAAACAACCAAACAAAAGACTGAGTTTTCTCGTCAGTTAAAAAACCGCAACCAAACACAATTGTTTGATGATGATGATTAACTCCTAAAAATGGTGCGAAAATCATACCATATTTATTAGTGTTATACATCGTATCAAACACCACAACATCACCAAATACACTGTTTGCCCTCCTTGACACAGGATCTGCCCAAAAACACATGCTAAATATTTTATCTGAATAAGTCTCATAATCAAAGAAAAAAGAGGAATTCTTGTCTTTCTCAGATGCAAAGAACTCAATCAGTGTTTCGGCATCGATACCCTTTTGTTCGTCTCTTAGCTTTTTCTCAAAGTTTCTAATATCTCTTTCAGTGCAACCTACATGCTCGAGCCCTCCATACTCTATTTCCAATAATCGCATTTGTTGACAAGTTGGCACATTGGCTTCTGAAAACTGTTGAATCAATGCTTTCTTTGATGCCGAAACATTACGATGTGAGCGTAGTAAATGCACCTTCGAAGGAGTCGAAAGTGGATGATTATTACTTTCCATGAATGTACTCACAATCCAATTAGGACCAGTTTGTTTCTTGACAATTGAAATCTTCGACTTACATCTAGTTCTAACTTCGCCGCGAGCTCTTTCATTTTTCGGTTGATCACCTTTTTCTTGTTTATTCGACCGTATTTCGTCTGTATGCCCTTCTTTAAAGCATACAAATTTCTTCCAAACAACTTCATTTGTTATCTTATCTTTATTGATATTGCTTATTCTTGCGCTAAATCCTGCTTCTCGTGCGTATTGGTTATAGAACGAAAATGCATCCTCTAATGATACAAATTCCATCCCAATTTTTGGCTTTCGATCGTCTCCAACTAGGGGAATGAATTGCTGATCATCACCGGTATTTACTTCCATTACTGAGAAATATGAAACTTTAGAACAATTTGATGAACATTTTATTGTAGTTATTCAAAAAAAATTGTTGTATTGCTTTAATCTCAATCGTCGAGTTTAAATTAAGATATAAGTAAATAAATTTGTGCAATCAAATACATAAATACACTCTAAAAAACAATGAAAGTATATTACCATTGAAAACAAAAAAAAAAATAGAAAACAAAACATCCCAAAAACCACCCAATTATTAAATGTGGGTAAATGATCTTTTGATTGCCTCATATAACAACAATTAATTTTTAAATTCTTATTTGCATTAAGAAAATTCATAACAATGAAAAAGGTGGAAAAAAACAAGAAAATAGAAAAGCATCAAATTGTGTTATAACTCATACTTACTGTTTTTTATGATAAAAGAAGACAAAAAATAATAAAAATTCGAGAGAAAGTGTTCCACCAATCAGTCATGTTTTGTTCTAATTTAATATAACTTATCTTGAGTAGAGAACTATATGGAGGAACAAAAAACGCTAATAAAACCAGAGTGATTATCCCACTTCATAACTCTTGAAAACAAAATATATTTTAGACACAGCATGAATATAACCAATATTCATCTCAATCTCATTCACTAAATTCACGCATCATCGGGACCCTGAGAGTGAAAATTTTGGGTTTTTTTTATTTAAGCTTTTCTTCGTGCGCAACAGGATAAAGGAGAAACTGTTCAACTTCGTCGTCCTCCTACTTTATACATGAAAGCTATGTTTTGCCCTAATTAATTCAATAAAAAGAAATCTGTTCAACAAATAAACAAAAAGAGAGGTAAGCGGTGCATACCTTGGAACGGCGGAGTTCGGGTGGCGGAGTGGTGGATGAGTTTCGATCCTAAGGCGGAGATTGGGCGGTGACCCTGGAATTGTTACAGAGCGGCCAATAATCTGAGCAAACAATGGAGAGGGGGCACTATCTTCCTTGATTATGAGAATTTTTTTTTGCAAACACTAATAAGAAGATATTAGTTTTCAAGATTTTGTGTATTAACAATTGAAAAAAATAGGAGCCATCGCTTTTTTTTGAGAAGAAGAGATTTATTTTCCTGATTTTGTTAATTGACAATTGAAAAAAAAAAGGAGCCATGTGGGCGCCAACTCAGCGGAGCCCAGGGAAGTACACACCTATAAACTATGAAATAATCACATCATGTTATTATNAATGAAATAATCATATCACGTTATTATAATGAGGTGTCATAGACTCTTTTTATACAATAACATGATATTATATATATTAAATATATGTTAGACATAACTTAATTGTGGCGATGGGCAATGAGATTTAAAATCAGCAGATCTTTAGGCAATATAAAGAAGTAGTCTTCAGCTAACGAAAACCAGAAGCAGAACTTAAAGTTCTAAGATAACCAGAAGCAGAACTTAGAATTCTAGAAAAACAGAAGCAGAATTCAGTCCAAACCGAAGTAACTTAACGTCTTTCGCATAAACAGAACTAGCCTTGAATGTTACCGTTACTTTATCAAGTACTAGCATTAATCGCACCATCAATGCTGTATGAAGCTATTTATTACGTCTTACCAATTTTGGTATAAAACAAGACTGATTGTTTAGAAGCTTTTCTGCAGGACCTATTTAAGGTATTAAAGTTGAATATATCAGAAGTCAAAGAAGCCATTTTGTTTATAGACGTTGGGATCAAAGACTTCTATAAATATACAAGAACAACGTTGATAAAGGTTGGTGAACAATACTGATTAGGGATGACAATTTCCTCCGAACCCGTTGGAGAATCCGATACCCGACCCGAATAGAAGAGGGTATGGAGGGATTTTTAGACCCGATTAAATAATTGGGTAATCGGGTATGTGGATTTTCGGTTTCGGGTATGGAGGCGGGTTTGATAAAATCCGACCCACACCCGACCCGAATACCCGTTTAAATTAATATATATATATAAATAAATAAATATATATATATATATAAATATATATGTATGTATGTATGTATATAGTAATTATATTTATTTATATTAAAGATTCATCAATCAATCCACCGATTTTCGAAGTTTTCAATACATATGATCATAAATTTGAAAATTAAAGAACACGATGCTTTGTATATTAAAAGAGAAGAAAATATAAAAACTTCATTATATATATATATATATATATATATATTTATTTATATATATGTATATGTATATATATGTATATGTATATATATACTTATTATAAAGCGTGAATAATTTTTCTTATTGTTCATTTAAATAATTTTTTAAATATTCATAACTTCATTGTAACAATTTAAATTTGGAAAAATTCAATTGTATATGATAATTGGGTATTTGGGTAGGGTATGAGTATCCGATAGTCCGATGGGTATGTGGATGGGGATGAAATTCAATACCCGATGGGTATGAGGATGAATTTAATAAATGGGTATGAGGATGGATGTATGAAATCCGACCCATACCCTACCCATTGCCATCCCTAGTCCAAATCCATCAAACCAGGAAGAAATCCGTCTAAACCCTTTTATCTGGAGAAAATCACATCCTCCATCCTTGGTTATCGAAAATTCAGCAGCTCTTTTAAGGACAAGAAGACAAATGCTTAATGAATATATGCATGCTGCTTTTATTTCTCAGGTTGAACCAAAGAAGATTGAAGAAGCTCTTCTGGATCCTAGTTGGATTGAAGCAATGCAAGAAGAGCTGAATCAATTTAAAAGAAATGAAGTATGGTTTCTTGTATCTAGACCAACTCATCAAGCAGTCTTTGGAACTCGGTGGGTATTCAGAAACAAGTTGAATGAAGAAGGAAATGTAGTTAGAAACAAAACAAGACTGGTGGCTCAGGGTTTCAGGCAAGAAGAAGGAATAGACTATGATGAGACCTTTGCACCAGTAGCAAGGCTTGAAGCCATCAGAATATTCTTAACCTTTGCTGCTTTCAAAAATTTTAAAGTTTATCAGATGGATGTGAAGAGTGCCTTCCTAAATGGTTTACTGCAAGAAGAAGTTTACGTCGAACAACCTCCAGGTTTCATCGATCATTTCTGAAACAGGCACCTAGAGCATGGTATGACACTCTATCACAGTTTCTTGTTAATCAGGATTTCACCATTGGCACAGTAGATAAGACTTTATTCACGTTTGTTAAGAACAAGCACATTTTGTTAGTACAAATTTATGTTGATGACATTATCTTTGGGTCAACTAACCCCAAACTATGTGAAAAGTTTGCTAAGATGATGCAGGATTAATTTGAGATGAGTTTGATGGGAGAATTAACATTCTTCCTAGGACTGCAAGTCAAGTAACTGGAAACAGGAATCTTCATAAATCAGGCTAAGTATACAAAGGAACTACTGAAAAAGTTTGGGATGGAAGCATGCTCTGCTGCTTCCACTCCAAGGAGCTCATCTACTAAACTTGACAAAGATGAAAATGAAAATTCAGTAGAGATAACTCAGTATCGTGGTCTTATTGGCTCATTGTTATATCTCACAGCCAGCAGGCCTGATATCATGTTTGCTGTTTGTATTTGCGCAAGATTTCAGACTAACCCTAAGCAATCTCATTTTATTGCTGCTAAGCGTATTCTAAAATACTTGAAGGGTACTCAGAATGTCGGCCTATGGTATCCCAAGGACTCATCATTCAATCTTATTGGATATTCAGATGCTGACTATGCGGGATGCAAACTGGATAGGAAAAGCACTAGTGGTTTTTGTCAATTTCTTGGTGACAGGTTGATCTCCTGGTTCAGTAAAAAGCTGACTTCCATAGCCACGTCTACTGCAGAAGCATAGTATCTTGCTGCTGGAAGTTGCTGCTCTCAAATACTGTGGATACAGCAACAACTCAAAGATTATGGAGTTCAAGCCTCTGAATCACCCATCCTCTGAGTGCCATTGCAATCACGTAAAATCCAGTACTTCATTCCAGAACGATGCACATAGATATCAGACATCATTTTATCAGAGATCATGTACAGAAGAAGGATAGTCGTCTGGAATACGTTCCGACTGATCAACAAGCAGCAGATATCTTTACAAAACATCTGCCTGAGAATAAGTTTTCTTACTTTCGAAATGTACTTAGTTTAATTGATTTAACTTAATTGTTGTTTGTCAAAAATTTAACAGTAGAATGTTTGCAGAAGAATAAGAAGACAAAATTACATCAGCTAAAATTTTATTGAGGAAATAATCTATGCCATGTTACAGCAGCCAGTTCAGAACCTACAAAATCCTGCCACTCAACTATCCAATTATTCAGTTCATGGATTCTTAAACTAGTGAAGGATTCAGCAGAAGAGATTTTCTCTAGATGATGCCACTCCTTCCACAGCATCGCATGCAGAAGAACTTGATCAGTTGCTAGCTCTGTAACATGATTGGCATCAAATTGTTGTTTGTATCTTCTCGCTACTGCTCTCTGTGAACGAGTAAATGCCAAACCATTTTGATAAGAATTCTAGAGATCTTGAATCTTGAACCATAAAGACATGACTTTTACCAAGACATATTCTTCAATAGTCTTCTTCAAGTATTCCAGATAAGGAAACATTTCATCTGTTACAATGACATGCGTACTGCTACAAGCATCAGAATTGCTTGAACTAGACATATCGAACTGTTATTATCTAACATTCTTGTTGTATAACTTATAGACAGGTGACATTTAATGATTGAAGAAGTTGAAGAGTCTCAAGTCAGATGAAACGTCTCTTGATTCATCCGATTTACCCAGACTAAGTTTTTCGTATCCCTTGTTTTATAACTTTCAATGAAAGCAGTAGATAAACGAAAATATGACAAAATGAAATTTTTATAAAACCAGATACATTACGTTGCGTTTATCTACTACATTTGTTGATATCAGCAGTTTGAGGTACTTCAGTAGCACTGAGTACTTCTACAGAAATCTAACTAAAAACTGCTGGAATCCCCTTTTTTGCGTGGTCGTGATTTGTGAAAGGGATAATTCCACAGTTTAAACCTAATAATTTAACAATCTAACTAATTGTTCAGATTATATGCCAAGGAATTTCTTCCAAGTCTTCATATCTTGAAAAAGAATATCTTCAAACTTCTGCTTACGAGAGGCTGGAAGTTGTCCTTGGAGTTCCTCTGCTGATTCAGACTCAGGAGAAGTGTCCGAGAAGTCACTTGAACTACTCATTTGTTTTGATTTGATAAAAGCATGAATGACTCAGTTTGTAAAATTGCAGGTATTTATAGAAGCTGAAGCGACGGCTGACTGTCTGCACGGATACCAAGAATCATTTATTATTCCTTCAGACTTCGTATCTTCGCATTTATTGCATAGATTCAGGGGGAACAGTAATCATTCATTTTTTTGTGCTTTGTCAGAAGCAGAAGAGAGTTTTGTCTGTTCGATAAGACAAAGTATCTACTGGATTTTGTCAAGAATGCGGACAATACTTCAGCACCTTATAACTTCCAGTAGATATTATCATAATACGACAAATATCCTTCTGATTATTTTCAGTAACTCATTAGACATCCCGCTCTTTTTCATTTTTGAAAAATAACTTTTCTGACACTCTGCATAACCTTTCAAATACTCAACCGTAAACATACTGACACGTGTCCTTGTGTTTACACTGACGGCTGTACTTTTTGAATATTAACCGCTTCTTATTTCTTTTCACCTTTACGATTCCAGACTTTCTTGCTGCTGCTTTCTCTTGTCTAACACAATCTTCAACGAAATTATCTCAGAAAAATGGCTGGAGCTTACATTCTCAACGCTTATCAAGTTAATTTTTCATCGGTACTTACTATTAAAGATGAAGGACTTGTACAAATGTTTAAGGCTGTTGAAAAATCAGGCCTTCGAAGATTCTTGGAAGCACCTGCCATCATCTATAAGACAGCACTTCTGGAATTCTTCGCCAAAGCAACTGTTCAAGATGGAAAGATCATTCATTCTCAGGGAGATGCATCTATTGCTATTGATGCTCCATCACTTGGATCAACATTCTTTCTTCCACTTTCAGGCACCTCTGACCTATCAGGTATCTCAAAGGAAGAAATGTCTATTGCTCTTACTACTTTCTCTGCTTCTGGATAGGAACTCTCTCCCTCGTGTTTCAAGAAGCTTCTGAAGATGGAGTACCAAGTGCTTGCTGACATTGTGGCAAAGGCACGCCTTGTCAAAGCTGGTACTTTTGATCGATTGACAAAGGAAAAGGTTCAGGAGATGGTGGCGATCACCTCGAATATTAAGGTGGATTGGAGTTGGTTTCTGTTCAAGATTATGAGAGAAATGGTTTCACGAAAGAGCACTGGTTTTGCTGTTCAAATCAGTCAGATGCTGAAGGATGCTGGTTTTCCATTCACTATTGATCAAGATGCTTCTTCTATAACTATGGCCGATGCCGATAACGTGCTTGCTTTGCGGCCTAAACCAACTGTGGCCGAATTTGTTTCCATGAAAAAGGAAATTGGGGATACTCTAGCCGAGGGTCATGCTCCCCAAAAGAAAATCAAAAGGAAGAGAGTAATTGTTTTGACTGATTCAGATAAAATTTTATCTGAAGAATTAGCGGCTCCTACTCAAGCATATCTTCCAGTAGCAACACCCAGCAAAAAGAAGTCGAGAACCACCATCCGTATTAAGAAAAATGTGGCCGTTGTTGATTTGGATACTGTCCCGTTGAGACAAGTATTTCCAGAAGCCACCCAAACAAAAACAAAGTCTGCTTCGGAACCAGTAGCAACTCCCTCTCAATCAGCAGTTACTTCTACTGTTTCACAACCAACTACTACCTCCTCTTTCATTAAACCTACTATCATCACTGCTCCACCAACATCAACATCAGAACCTATTGTTAGACCTATTACTGGCGTTGTGATTCGAGAGTCATTGGCCGGATCATCAACTACTTGAACCTCACTGCCTATTCCTACAGGCAAAGGAAAGGAAAATCTGTCTAGTGAACATCAAGTTCCACGCCCCAAAGCCTCAGTGCAAACTGGTATTGAACTTCATCTTCAAGAGATTGAAAAATCTGCCAGGGAAGACATGTTGTTCTTTGATGAATGGCTAAAGATGAGAGCATTTCACCCTTGCACTCACTTACGCACTGCAGGCGTATTTGCTCAGATCGTGTAGCATGAGAAAAGAGTTTTTGCTATTGCAAAAACCAAAAATGTTATTGAAGCCATGAATCGGAGAAATTATATCCTAGATCAACTGAAACAAAAGGTGATGGACTCTGTGTTGACAACTTTAAAGTCAAATTTTGATCCAATGAGTCCCACTGCTCCTCATGATCAGGATATCATTCAGATTATGACTGATCAGCTGCAGACTTTGGCTGAGCTAATTCGAGCTCAAGAACAGGTTTTTACTAAGTCTCTGCCTTATAGGTTAGGCATGGTACCCGAACTTCTGCAGACACAAACAGTTGAGGAAAAGATCACAGTTCCTTCCGGAGCCACGGTCTCTAGTACTCCTGCATCACCGAACCTGCCTGCTCAATCATCATCTTTGATCTCTGTTCGAGAATTAGCTTCAGTGGATAAAGTAATTCAGTCTATTGTTCTTACGACGGCTGCTGCACCTCCACTAACTCAAGCTAATGAAGTGGTATTCTCCGAAGCTCAAAATGAACCTCAGCATGTGGAAACATCAGATGAAAATCCTTTACCGAATCTTGAGAACTTTTTTGCTGAATAACAAGCAGAAATAAAAGATCTACTGAATATGCCATCTGACTCTATCCCTTCAGAGCAACCACCGGAGACCATTGAAGTTACGCATCAAGATGATAGTACGGCGCCTGAACCTATGGTTGAAGAAACTTCTGTTGCTCCATCTGTTGATGAGAAAACTCATGTAGCACCTCCTGTATCTGCCGCTCTAGACTTAAGCCCTGTTGAACCTGGCACCTCTGTTGGTTCAAAGAATGTGATTCCTCCCATTGCTCCAACAGAACTAGAACATTCTACTGCATTGGTCTTATCCATTTCTGACTCAGCTGCTGCTTGTACCGCTGAACTCAAGCAGCGTATGCTCACCAGAACTCCATCTCCAGAACCGGAACTGTTTGATATTGAATTTGAGATTGATACTTTGCAAAAAGATCTCCACAATCTCTCTGAAATAGTAAAGGAGCTATCTCGTGAACATGCTGGAGAAGTCAGTGGTTCTAAGTTCTTTCGAGACCGCATATCTAAGGAACTAACTGAAACACGCTTCGTAGCATATATCTGATCGGTTGAAGATCATCTTGTGCTGCTATTTCTCATACTCTTCATAAACAGCTCACACTATTCATATCTTGTTGAGAAGAGTTTGTAATCTGGAAAAGAGTTTTTCCAGAACTTTGATTATATATTTTATCGTGCTGATACACTAAGAGTTTCAGTAGGCAGAGGGTAAGTCCTGTTGAAGTGGGTGTGTACAAGTGTGTACTGTAAAATCCAAAGTCTTTTAGTGATACCTTCTGAAAACAGAAGAAGGAGCGACGTAGAAGATTTTATCTTCGAACTTCCATAAACAACTATTGTTTAATGCCTACTGTTTTTATCATTTCAATTACTGAACCATCAAATCGTTTCCGCACTATTCTGTGATTTGTTGGTTGCACACTTGACCAAGATTAGCTACAATCTCTAACAGGATTTTAGCAACTTCAGAAGAAGAAATCAGAAAAGAAAAGAGTTTATTCACCTCCTCTAAACTCTACATCGATCCCCAACAATATATACACAATAAAAATAATTAAATAGTAAAATAAATATTCTTAATTTTGAATATTGTTATATTTTTCTTGTGTTTTGGAGCTTGAAAAAATATGGAGAACATTAGAGCTTCGTGCTGATAACGTGTTAAAAATAAAAATTTACGGTAAAAAATAATATCTCAAACTCACACTTTATAAAATTTTTTCCACTCAATTGTGTATCTTCTTCACAAATTAAGAGACCTATTTATATAATTTATTTGAAAATAATCAAAAAATAATTACATCAATACATACATCATCACACATTAATTTTCAATATTTCCAACTCTTATTTTCAACAGATTTAATTATTTTTAATTAAGTTTAGATGTATTTAGTTAAGTATTTTATAAATTTTATAATAATATAGTAATATCCAAAATAGATTTTCATAGTGTTTTAAAAATCAAGTAATATTCAACTTTGACTATTAAATTTTTTACAAAAATTTAGAAATATTAAAAATTTCAATAATCTTTTATTAACTTCATAAAATTCATTAATATATATAAATTAAAGAGTCAATTACAACTATAAAATGTCAAAAATTGTATTCTGTTCAACCCTAAAATTTCGATGGATTTTTAAAATTTCTAACTCTCACACAAGCTCTTACTTTCTTTCTTTCTTTCTTTCTCTCTCTCACCTCTCATCTCGTCTCATCTTTCCCCTCTTCAAAATATATTTCTATATACATTTTTTCTTTTTCTCTGCATATGTTTCCATTTGTTGGCTAATTTCTCGTATTTTTTACAATAGTTTGAAATCAAAATCAAAATTACTATTTTCGTAGAAATTTTTTAATTTTGGAATTGATTTTATGATTTTTAATTTATCATACACGCCACTGATTGCAATATAAAAAAAATTAAAACACGGTAAAAAAAATATAATGTCGCTTAATTCTTAAATAATTGAATAGTCGGGCAAAAAAATAGTAAAAAATAAAATAAAATAAAATTTAAGATTTTTAAACCATAATTTGTAAATAAATTTTATAATATAATTGATAAAATAATTTGTTTATTTGGTTTTTAAAAATTTACATTTTTATTTTATTTATCTTATAATTTTTAATCTTTAAATTCTACAAGGTTTAAAATTAGAGTATTACTTTTACACTAAATATAGAAAAATCTCAAGATTTTATTGGCATATAGAACTGAAATAATAAATAAATTAAAATTTTTATTAACTTTTTGACTAAAATTATTTTTTAATTTTTTTAAGTATTTTCAATTAATTTCTAAACTATCATATTTTTATTAAAAATTATATGTACACAAAAGTAAATAACTTTTTTTTGCATTATTAAATAAATATATAAATATAATAGTATGTCTTTTGTGAGACGGTCTCAAATATTTATATTTGTGAGATGAGTCGACTCGATCTATACCAAAAGCATAAAGTAATATTTTTTGCATAAAAAAATAATAGTTTTTCATGGATCGGTCGGGTAAGAGATTGTCTTACTTACAAATATACAGAAAAACCCACACATTTACACAAATATATAATGAATAAATGAGTTAACTCTTAAACAAATAATTAAAAAAATTATTTCAAACTGAAGATATTATCTATGTCAGTGTTTTCAAAACCCGACCGGTTCAACCGGGAATTAGTCATGAGTCCAGTCCGAAATTATCTAAAAAACTATTTTAGCGGTCAAAATCGATTCCACCGGTTATTGAATTTTTTTGAAAATTAATTTTCTTATTTTTAATATTTTGTTATATACATACATGATTATTTCAAACTTGGATTTCATTAAAAATATTGTTTATTATTATCAGAGTTTATTTAATTTATTGTTTTTGTTTTTGAAAATAGATAATTATAATTGATATCTTGAATATATGAATATGATTATTTCGTTTTTAAACTTTGGTAGATAAATATTTTTGTCTATTTATATACATCATTTAGGTTTAAAATTTAAAATTATTCATTATGTTATATTAATATGTACATAACAATATTTTAGTACGACCCTCTAATTAAACTGGTCCGACCCTTCGGACTATTTTTTAAGATAAATCGATTCGATTACCAATCATGAAATGAAAATATTGATCTATGTCAAATAATTATTAATTCAAATAAATCAATTAAAAATAAAGTTACAATTAAAAGTACAAAACCATATAATTATATGAAATAGTTATCGGTCAATATATATATTTTTTTCAAACGTTTCAGACTTTATGAAAGTCAGTAAAAACATGTTAAATCTATAAAAATCTATCATTTAAAAAATCATTAAATATCTGGATTAAATACACCCGAAAGATCGAAATTTCAAACTTTGAAGGAGGTTGAGTTCTTGCCATTCCAAATACATTATCCTTATGCTAGATTGAATAGGAGCATTAATCCACAATATTTTGAAAATGTCGGGTCAAGCGGGAAGCTCATGTATTTGGACCATATTTTGTGATTCGGGCCAAAATGAAAGCCCAATATCTATTTCCCTTGCTTCCCTGAAAGTAAAGTACTCAAGATTGTGGATATGGCAAACGCAGCAGTCCTCCCCTCCACACAAATCTGGAGAAATTCTGCATCCCTCCGAAGAGAAATTAAGCTGAGACCCAAAACTTGGCCGTTGGACAGAATATCCCTCGTTCGAGCTTCTTCAAAGTTTCAGAAACAGAGAGGAGAAGAAGAGGAAGAAACAAACGAGAAGCCGCCATTTATTTCCCTACAGGTTAATAATGTTTTCTTTCACAGAACTCTCTAATTAGCTGTGCATGATTTTTCAATAATTGTTTGGGCAGGAGGATTTGAATTACGTGGCGAAGTTAGGAATTGGTAGTGTGGTAGGTGCAGCTGCTATAAAATATGGAAGCATCATATTTCCAGAGATCACACGACCAAATATAGCTCAGGCCATGATTATGATTTCAGGTCCTGTATTACTTTCTGTCTTGCTCTTGATCATTCAGAGTAGACAGCCAACAAAGTGATTTCATTCCCATGTATGACGATATATTATTGGAACTAACTGCAGTTTAGAGAGTTTCGATTTTATTACGACAAAAACTCGTGTGAGACGTTTTCATGGGTCGTATTTTGTGAGACATATATCTTATTTGGGTAATCCATGAAAAAATATTACTTTTTATGCTAAGAATATTACTTTTTATTGTGAATATCGGTAGGATTGACCCGTCTCACAGATAAAGATTCGTGAGACCGTCTCACAAAAAACCTACTCTTTTATTATATGTTATTGGGGTAAGTAATGGGTTGCTTTTGTTACCCAGAATATATGTGCAAATGAAATTGAACATGCGTAGAAATTAAGATTCTAATACTTAGAAAAGTGAATTTGTACATAAAATATAATGTAAGAGAATCATTCACAAATCACATTGATACACAGAGTTAAATTTTATAGCAAAACCGAAACCAAATCGAAGTCTATAATATTTTGCAATGTTGTTTTCCATCTCCTCACGTAGTGCTTCGAGGTTCACGATAGACGACTGATACAACAAACAGAATTTGTAGGAACTCGACACAAATTACTACACCGACGAACTGAAACAATACCTATACTTTATCACTGAATAATGAGGCAACAACAGTCGAGAGTGAAACAATTGTATGATGAAGAGAGAAAAATGGAACTGTCATCTTTGTGTCACTCAATCGATGCTCCCCCCGACTTCTACGTTTAGGACTCTCACCACGTCGCCTATCATCATCCCGACTCAAGTACGACACTCTATTCACATCAACTCCTCTTGTTATACTATCCCCACTATACTTATCATGTTAAGGCTTAAATTTCCCATCGTCTTCGCCTCTACCCACATTCTTAGGCTTAGACATGCTCCCACTTGTACTAACCTCCAGCGTATCCAACATCTTGTGGTATGGCTCCGACTGGGTTCTCATCATCCTATTGAAATGACTGAACAACGCTTTCATTTGGACATTGGAAAGTCTTTGTTTCGAGTCATCTCCTACCTCCTCCTCCATTTTTCTTTCGGACATTGTACCTGCAAGAAACATTAGTAGAATAAAAAAATATTCCTCATCCGAATTCTCACGGACACTCCAAAGAAAATTCACTCAACTCTTCTTTTTTCTCCTCACTTTAAATACTCACCAGTCATTCCAAAGAAATAACGCTTGCACTCAATTATTTTCACTTGAATTTGAGAGTTATCTCAAATGTGGCTCAAGCTTTGTATTTGTATATATCAAACTAACAAATTCAACTCGTGGACACTCGCAACTGTCTCACTTGGACTACGCAATGCAAAGAAATTTAATTTTTTTTTATTGTGAGAGATATTTGAATCTGACTCATAAGGAGGCAAGAACAAAATATCAATGCTAAATAGTAGCAAAATTTTCAAAATTTTTTTTACTTTTTTTAGATTTGCTCAAGAAGGATTTGTGCAACTCGAAAAACGAAAAACAACTAACAAAATTTCGAGAATCACAAGATTCACAAAAGAATAAAGAACGATAGAACAACGCATATCTGAAAACAAACGAATGATTAACGTAGATCTGATAATAAAAATGAGATACTTACTTGAATCAAACGGAACCAAAAGCTCTGATACCAAATGATGTGATTCTTCAAACACGAAAAGCAAATGTGTTCTAAAACGGAGTCACGTCATCGACTCGATGAAATAAAGAACGTTGTGTTGTCCCGATCTTTTTTTTTTAAAAAAAGTAAAGGTTTGTGATATTCACCTCCAAACTATGAAAAACTTAGCAACACAAAGATACTGATCTCAAACGAACCTTCAAAGAACCCGTCTTTGACAACCCGAGTGAAAAACAATCGAAAAATGCCAGAAAGACTAAATCTTTGATAAGTTTGATTTTTTGTTGTATAAAGCAAATATTTAAAAATTTTGAGAAAAACTCACAAAAGTATATTCAATCTTCAATTATTGTTCAATAATGTTTTTATAATGTGTTTGTATGGAAAAATAATCAATAATGTTTTTATAATGTGTTTGTATGGAAAAATACAATAAAAATCTTAATCTAGGGTTTTCAATTTCAAATCTGTACTGCAGTGTGCTGGAGGGATTCTGGCCGTTGGGGCGCGGGGGGTCTCGCAAATCTTGCGCAGGAGGCGCAGTAGGGCAGCTACTTTCAGCCGTCGAAGCGCGGCCTGGCTGCCTTGCCGGGTCAATTAAACCTTATAGAAAATCAATTCAAACATCATCAAAGTACAATTGTTCAAGAAGACCTAAATGCATGAATTACAATAGAAATATGTCATTCATAGACTTGTAATGTACCAACAATTAAACCAGAAAAATATGTAGCCATATTCCACAACTTTTTATTCGAGTTTACAAAACTAAAAAGTACCTCACAACCGATAATTGTGCATATCAATTCCAAAATATCTTGCTTGCTTGTTGGATCGAATTTCTTTGCTAGTGCATCTTGTAAGATGTCATTACACTGCTTTTGAATACAAAAAACACATGATTTTAATCCAGTTCATATATGGTAAAGGATGATCTAAAAATCAAAAAGTAAAAATTAACATATTCTATATCTTCCCAAATTACAACCTGTCGGTAGGCAAAGTCAATTGTGCATTAAATGCACAAGGCTGGCAGCAAAATTTGAAACAGAATAGTTACGCGATTTCACACTGACAGGAGGCTCTATAAATAGAGCTCCGCCCTCATTCTGAAATTATCCTTTCTTTGAGTTTTCTCTCATCTTATAACATTCTATAATATTTGTGAGGTGTTTGTTCTCCTGTATTAAGAGAGTGTGTGTTCTCTTTGGAAACACAGTGAGTGAGTCGTACACCACAAAATATTATAGTGGAAATTCTTTTCATCTTGCCCGTGGTTTTTACCCTAATAATTTTTAGGGGTTTTCCACGTAAATCTCGGTGTCCAGTTTATTCTTTATGTTCGGGTTTTATTATCTCAAATTACCGCAAGTGGGACCAACAAGTGGTATCAGAGTCTTGGATTAAAATTTCTTAAAATTCTGAGTATGCTCTGTTGTTGCAGCCTAGGCTGATCTTCCACATCAAAAAGATTTTTTTAGATTTTTTTTATTAAGGCGGGATTATTTTGTTCAGTCTACTAAATTGTTGTAGACATAATGGCTGGGAGGTACGAGATAGCAAAGTTCAACGAAAGCAATTTTATGCTTTGGAAAATAAAGATACAAGCAGTTTTAAGAAAGGAGAATTGCTTGGCGGCTATTGGAGATAGACCGGTGGAGATTACGGATGATAGAAAGTGGAATAAGATGAATGATAATGTTGTTGCCAATTTACACTTGGCTATAGCAGATGAAGTATTGTCAAGTATCTCTGAGATAAAAACAACAAAAGTTATCTGGGATACTCTGACAAAGATGTACGAGGTTAAATCCCTACACAACATAATTTTCCTAAAGAGAAGGCTTTATACTCTTCGGATGGCGGAATCCTCATCGATGACCGACCATATCAACACACTAAATACTTTATTTGCTCAACTCACTTCCATGGGGCATAAAATAGGGGAACATGAACGTGCGGAGCTTCTACTTCAAAGTCTACCAGATTCATATGATCAACTTATCATCAACATTACCAACAATATTCTTATGGGCTTTCTAAAATTCGATGATGTCTTAACTGCGGTTCTCGGTGAAGAAAGCCGGCGCAAGAATAAAGAAGATAGGTTGTTAACATCGAAGCAGGCAGAGGCTTTACCGATGATAAGAGGAAGATTTATGGACCGTGACTCTAGTGGGAGCCAAAGACGAGGAAGATCAAAGTCGAGAAGTAAGCAGAAAAATATTTACTGCTTTAAATGTGGTGGTAAAGGCACTTCAAGAAAGAGTGTACGAGTATCGAGAAGAGTTCTAAAGGAAATATGACCAGTACTTCAGACAGTGGTGAAATATTATTCAGCAAAGCAGCAACTGTTGCAGAAGGCAGACACAAATTTTGTGACACATGGATTATGGATTCAGGAGCGACGTGGCACATGACGTCTCGGAGAGAATTGTTTGATCATTATGAACCAGTCTCAGGAGGATCTGTATTCATGGGAAATGATCATGCCTTGGAAATCGCTGGGGTCGGTACTATCAAAATTAAAATGTTCGATGTCACTATTCGAACCATACAGGAGGTACAACATGTGAAAGGACTGACGAAGAATCTTTTGTCCTTGGGACAATTGGATGATATCGGGTGCAAAACACGTATCGAGAATGTGATCATGAAAATTGTGAAGGGTGCGCTTGTGGTTATGAAGGCGGAAAAAGTTGCTGTAAATTTGTATGTACTTTTGGGAGAAACACACAAAGAGGCGGAACTAGTTGTTACATCAATTGGTTCAGTGGAAGAACTAACAGTGTTGTGGCATAGAAAGTTCAGGCATATGTCAGAACGGGGGTTGAAAATTCTCTCAAAACGGAAGCTGCTGCCAGGACTTACAAAAGTGTCACTACCTTTTTGTGAGCATTGTGTTACCAATAAACAACACAGATTAAAGTTTGGCACTTCTACTGCCAAAAGTAAAAGCATATTGGAGCTGATTCATTTCGATGTTTGGCAAGCACCTGTTGTATCCCTAGGAGGAGCGAGATACTTTGTCTCGTTCATTGATGATTTCTCTAGGAGATGTTGGATGTATCCAATCAAGAAGAAATCAGATGTTTTCCAGGTCTTCAAAGATTTCAAAGTGCGGGTTGAACTTGATTCTGAAAAGAAAAGCAAGTGTCTGAGAACTGACAATGGAGGAGAATATACCAGTGACGAATTTGATGCATATTGTCAACATGAAGGTATCAGAAGACAGTTTACGACGGCTTACACACCTCAACAGAATGGAGTGGCGGAGCAGATGAACAGAATCTTGTTGTACAGAACAAGAGCTATGTTGAGGACTGCGGGTCTAGACAAGTCATTTTGGGCAAAAATAGTCAAAACCGCTTGTTATATTATCAATCGTTCTCCTTCAGTGGCGATTGATCTGAAGACTCCGATGGAGATAGACTGGGAAGCCGACAGATTATTCTCATTTGCATACATTTGGAAGTCATGTGTACGTTCTGTACAATGAGCAAGAAAGATCGAAGTTCGATTCGAAATCCAGAAAATGTATCTTCTTGGGTTATGCTGATGGAGTAAAGGGTTTTACTTGTGGGATCCTACTGTTCACAAGCTTGTCATCAGCAGGGATGTTATCTTCGAGGAATAAAAAATAAAGGGAGACAAAGGCACACTGAATTCAGAAACTACTATATTTCAGGTGGAAAATAAGACGGACGAAGGTCAAGTTTCTTGTGAAGCAGTACCAGAGCACGAAGAACAAGAACATGTTGAGTTTGAAGTTTCCAATGTGATGTAGTCAACTCGAGACAGAAGACCACCAGGTTGGCTTTCAGATTATGTCACTGAAATCAATATTGCATATTGTCTATTATCAGAGAATGGTGATCCATCGAGTTTTCATGAGGCTACTCAAAGCTCGGATGTATCTTTGTGGATGATAGCAATGCAAGAAGAGTTGGAGGCATTAGACATGAATAAAACTTGGGATCTTGTTACATTAACATGAGAGAGGAAAGCCATTGGAAATAGATGGGTCTATAAGATCAAGCGTGATGGCAATAACCAAGTGGAGCGGTATCGTGTTAGGTTGGTGGTAAAAAGGTATGCTCAGAAAGAAGGCATTAACTTCAATGAGATATTTTCTCCTGTGGTTCGGCTTACAACAGTCAGAGTAGTGTTGGAATTGTGTGCGGTGTTTGACCTACATCTAGAACAGCTAGATGTGAAAACAACATTTCTTCATGGAGATCTTGAAGAAGAAATCTATATGCTTCAGCCAGAAGGTTTTGCGGAAAAAGACAAAGCGAACTTGGTTTGCAAGTTGAACAAACCTCTGTACGGTCTCAAACAGGCGCCGAGGTGTTGGTACAAGAGATTTGATTCCTATATCATGAGCCTTGGATACAACAGATTGAGTGCAGACCTTTGTACATATTTCAAAAGGTCTGGTGATGATTATATCATTTTGCTGTTGTATGTGGACGACATGTTGGTAGCAGGTCCCAAAAAAGATCAGGTCTAAGAATTGAAGGCACAGTTAGCTCGGGAATTTGATATGAACGACTTGAGACCAGCAAACAAGATTCTAGGGATGCAAGTTCACCGAGACATAAGTAACAGAAAGATTTGGCTTTCCCAGAAAAATTATTTGAAGAAAGTTTTGCAACTCTTCAACATGCAAGATAGTAAGCTAATATCGACCCTTCTTCCTGTTAACTTCATGTTATCCTCCGAGATGTGTCCTAGCAGTGAAACAGAGAAGATGGAGATGTCTCGAGTACCATATGCATCAGCAGTGGGAAGTTTGATGTTCGCCATGATCTGTATATGACCGGACATTGCTCAAGCAGTGAGAGCAGTTAGTAGGTATATGGCGAATCCTGGACGAGAGCATTGGAGCACTGTTAAGAGGATCCTTTGATATATTAAGGGTACCTCGAATGCTGCATTATGTTATGGAGGATCGGATTTTACACTCAGTGGCTATGTCGATTCAGATTATACAGGTGATTCTGATAAGAGGAAATATACTACTGGTTATGTGTTTACACTTGCAGGGGAGCAGTAAGATGGGTTTCAAAACTGCAAACATTTGTGGCGTTATCTACAACAGAGGCAGAATACATGGCAGCTACTCAAGCTTGCAAGGAGTCAATATGGATTAAAAGGTTATTGGAGGAAATCGGACACAAACAAGAGAATGTTCCTTTGTTTTGTGATAGTCAGAGTGCCTTGCACATCGCAAGGAATCCAGCCTTTCATTTCACCACTAAACACATTGGAGTCCAATTTCACTTTGTGCGAGAAGTAGTAGAGGAAGGAAGTGTGGATATGCAGAAAATCCATACAAAGGATAACATAGCTGATTTTCTGACCAAGCCAGTAAACACTAATAAGTTTGAGTGGTGTAGATTCTCAAGTGGCCTAGTAGAAACGTAAGCAGCAGGTAATGGCAAGATTGAAATGATGTTTGGAGATGTGTTTGATTCTCAATCAAATCTCCTATTGGGAGAAATGTCGGTAGGCAAAGTCAATTGTGCATTAAATACACAAGGCTGGCAGCAAAATTTGAAACTGAATAGGTACGCATTTTAAACGCGGTTTCACACTGACAGGAGGCTCTATAAATAGAGCCCCCTCTTCATTCTGAAATTATCATTTCTTCAAGTTTTCTCTCATCTTATAACATTATATAATATTTGTGAGGTGTTTGTTCTCCTCTATTAAGAGAGTGTGTGTTCTCTTTGGAAACACAGTGAGTGAGTTGTACACCACAAAATATTATAGTGGAAATTCTTTTCATCTTGCCCGTGATTTTTACCCTAATAATTTTTAGGGGTTTTCGCCTAGCCCTCTTTCTCAACTCGAGTCTTAAGTTTTCCACGTAAATCTCGGTGTCCAGTTTATTCTTTGTTTTCAGGTTTTATTATTTCAAATTACCGCAAGTGAGACCAACACAACCAAACAAGAATAAATAAATAATAAAGAAACATTAAATGACAACTCATATCCATACCTACTCATAAGCCACTATCAGATTTAAAATCAAAAATCCTTATATAGTGATCCAAAGTTGAACCAAGAAAACTGGAATGCTGATGTTAATGCAACATTCTACTTTTTAAAATTGTCAAAATGTTGAGAAGATAAGATCTCATTTCAGATATTACTTTGAGATGATGTCAACAAAAGGCATATGTATTCAAAGTTACCAAGCGAACAAGAAATTTGGGGTCAATAGTATTCTCACAAATCTTGACTTCCTAAGGGGCATTACCCTCCTTGTGACCAGAAAATAAAACCCAATCCCATAAGTTCAAATTAAAAACAGGCCAATTCGGAAAATGATAAGTAGATAATTTATAATTATTTGAGATAAGCAACATAATATTATTATCGATCGTAGTGAATCCCCCTCGATAGTTGCAACTCCTGCAGTAATTTGTCTCATAAATCTCATCACTTAACAACCATATTGTTTCGCATCTAGTTGCCTAGGAGCCAATGTTTAAAAAATGTCAAATTGTTAATGACGAATATACACATTAAAATATTATCTCGAAACATAAATACACATAAATGTATTACTTCGTATATCAAATTTTAATTCAAAATCAATGACATATTATCCTCTTTATCGGATACAAATTGATTGAAAAATATGTCAAACCGTCTTTTTTTTAAAAAAAATCTATTACGATCATCTCTATGCAACGTTTCCAAAATTCTAAGATTCCGACGATTGATCATCTCAACGCAAATTTCATGTGGATTTCTATTACGATCTATACGAAGAACAAAGCCTCTAATTGTGGACCTGATTAGAAAATCCAAAACAAAAATTTTAGAATTTATATTACGTCTTGGGTCCGAAAAAACGTTACTCCAACATGATATGGGGTAGAGAGTTACTAAGGAATGGGTTGCAATGGAGGGTAGCATCTGGGCAGCAAGTGCATGTGTTTTCAAGGACCCGTGGTGGTTGCGTCCTAAACTTTTCAGGCTTATTACACATACATACCCAAACCAGGTTCACATGGGTGTTCGTGACTTGATGATCCTCAATGAAGAATGGGATTGGTATTAGATCCGACTCACTTTATGTGAAGTATATCACTGGGAACTTTTACGTATCCCTACAGGTTTTATGAAAAGGGAAGATAAGCTCTTCTGGCATTACGACACTGAAGGAGAATATACCGTAAAATCAGGCTATCATCTCGCAGATACCAGTGATGAGGCAGGTAGTAATATTGGCCTATCTTGTGGTTTATCCGGGTCGCTACAGGGAATGTGGAAACTGAAAAGTCATAGTAAAGTCAAGATTCATTTTTGGCGAGATTTGGCTAAAGCTCTCCCAGTGACCGTTAACTTGGTTCTGTGAGGAGTTAAGACACCTATATTTTTCCCTCTTTGCGACATTAATGCTCCTGAAGACGACACAACATTATGGCCTCTTAAGTTCTTTTCGAGTAGGCTCCTTCGAAGATCTTTTTAGTTGGGTTTTTGAGAATTTCACCAATGAGGACCACAAACTTTTTGTATTAATCTGCTTGGATTGAGAGAAATAAGGTGGTCTTTCTGTTGGAGAAGAAGAATATTAGTGATGCGGTCCTGGTGAAATGGATGAACCGGGTCGAGTGCTCCACCGGATCTGCTATCAAGATAATGAAGAGAATAAGAGTAAGGAGATATATCTCTGTAATATGGCTTCAGCTGTAACCTGCACACAATGAAATGAACTCGTGAATGGGCGCCGGAGGGGTGTCCGGCGTGGCCACTCCGATGCTTAAGTCAGCAGGTGTAAAAGAGGAAGCTCTTTAGAGAAAATATTGCTGCTGGTATAAATAGGTGTGTGCACCTGTGTTTAAATGTAGAATGAACATGATATTTATAGTAGGAGAATGTAATGATGACCTCGTTCTTCGTACTACCTACTAATTATAGTAGGGCGGTTGAGCATACTCTATATTCTGACATGTCCAATCGCACACTCGTCACATCTCTCCTGTCTGATTTTGTCAACCACTTGGATCGGTGTCAGAGATAGGACGGACGCCCACAACCTACCCTACTAGTGTACTCGAGTGCGGTGCTCATATCGAGGTGGCCCGGTTAGAATGCCTACCGGGGGCTTATATAAGAGCCCAGGCGTCTGGTTGCCCGGGGAGTAGAGCCCGGGCTTGCACCTGCCCGGCTTCAGAAGAATCCACCCTGCAGATTGACCCTGATTTGGGAATCCATCTCACACATCCCTTAAATAGTCGGGCTAGAGTCATACTCGCTGTCCCGATTAGTCATGCTTGGATTCCCAAAGAGATGATCAATCTGGTTTTATAAAAGCATCGGGGGCTTCATGTTTCACAGAGATGGGATGAGGAGCCGGAGTCTCGTGTCTCATGGACTTGAGATAAGATGTCGGGGCCTCGTGTCTCCCGGGCTCGAAATGGTTGAGGTATGGAGCCCCGAGCCAGGGTACGGATCCTTGGACTTAATAAATAACCAGGGTGCGGAGCCCTGGCCTTCATGAATGGTCGAGGTACGGAGCCCCGAGCCAGGGTACGGATCTCTGGACTTATAAATAACCAAGGTGCGGAGCCTTGGGCCGGGGAACATGTCCCGGGACTTGAGAGTGGTCGAGGTGCGGAGCCCGAGGCAGGTTTGCGAACCCGTGGCTTATAAAAAACCAAGGTGCGGAGCCTTGGGCCGGGGAGCATGTCCCGGGACTTGAGAGGGGTCGAGGTGCGGAGCCCGAGCCAGGTTTGAGAACCCTGGGCTCACCAATAACCAAGGTGCGGAGCCTTGGGCCGGGCACCATGTCCCGGGGCTTGAGAGTGGTCGAGGTGCGGAGCCCGAGCCAGGCTTGAGAACCCTTGGCTTATAAATAACCAAGGTGCGGGGGCTTGGGCCGGGGAACATGTCCCGGGACTTGAGAGTGGGCGAGGTGCGGAGCCCGAGCCAGGTTTGAGAACCCTGGGCCTATAAATACCCAAGGGGCGGAGCCTTGGGCCGGGGAACATGTCCCGGGACTTGAGAGTGGTCGAGGTGCGGAGCCCGAGCCAGGGTTGAGAACCCTTGGCTTATAAATAACCAAGGTGCGGGGGCTTGGGCCGGGGAACATGTCCCGGGACTTGGGAATGGTCAAGGTGCGGAGCCCCGAGCCAGGTTTGAGAACCCTGGGCTCATAAATACCCACGGTGCGGAGCCTTGGGCCGGGGAACATGTCCCGGGACTTGAGAATGGTCGAGGTGCGGAGCCCCGAGCCAAGTTTGAGAACCCTGGGCTTATAAATAACCAAGGTACGGAGCCTTGGGCCGGCGAACATGTCCCGGGACTTGGGAATGGTCAAGGTGCGGAGCCCCGGGCCAGGTTTGAGAACCCTGGGCTCTCCCGGACTTTCAATATATGGTGCAGGGGCCTCAAATCTCCCGGGCTTAAGATAATGTGTCGGGGCCTCAAATCTCTCGGACTTTCAATATATGGTGTCGGGGCCTCAAATCTCCCGGGCTTAAGATAATGTGTCGGGGCCTAAAATCTCCCGGACTTTCAATATATGGTGCCGGGGCCTCAAATCTCCCAGGCTTAAGATAATGTGTCGGGGCCTCAAATCTCTCGGGCTTAAGATAATGTGTCGGGGCCTCAAATCTCCCGGACTTTCAAGATTTTGCTTTTCCTGCTGTATTAGTTTTATTAAAAACCAAATCACTAACCTGGAAATACTGAATCTGAATTCATTTCCGATAGAGTGAAACTTCTCTGGTTGAGCTAAATTAGGTGACTAATATAGCTCTATGCTGCTGAGCGCATAGCAAATACTCTTCCACGCCAATCCTAGATAGCCGCTTAGCTTTGAGCCCATATAAAATCCACATATAAGATCTGAGTGCCGAGCTGGTCGGACTTATTTTTGAATGGAAACCATATCTACGTCTTGAGCTCAAATTCCCACAGACGGCGCCAATGATGCGATCCTGGTGAAATGGATGAGCCGGGTCGAGTGCTCCACCGGATCTGCTATCAAGATAATGAAGGGAATAAGAACAAGGAGATATATATCTGTAATATGGCTTCAGCTGTAACCTGCACACAATGAAATGAACTCGTGAATGTGCGCCGGAGGGGTGTCCGGCGTGGCCACTCCGATGCTTAAGTCAGCAGGTGTAAAAGAGGAAGCTCTTTAGAGAAAATATTGCTGCTGGTATAAATAGGTGTGTGCACCTGTGTTTAAATGTAGAATGAACCTGATATTTATAGTAGGAGAATGTAATGATGACCTCGTTCTTCGTGCTACCTACTAATTATAGTAGAGCGGTTGAGCATACTCTATATTCTGACATGTCCAATCTCACACTAGTCACATCTCGCCTGTCTGATTTTGTCAACCACTTGGATCGGTGTCAGAGATAGGACGGACGCCCACACCCTACCCTACTAGTGTACTCGAGTGCGGTGCTCATATCGAGGTGGCCCGGTTAGAATGCCTACTGGGGGCTTATATAAGAGCCCAGGTGTCTGGTTGCCCGGGGAGTAGAGCCCGGGCATGCAGCTGCCCGGCTTCAGAAGAATCCACCCTGCAGATTGACCCTGATTTGGGAATCCATCTGATATCCCGGGTCATCCATGACTCGGGCTCTTACAGGGGTATCAATTAGGCAGAAAGTAAGTGTAATAAAGAAGAGGACAAAGACACACTGATGTTTACGTGAACCTCAACTTAATTAATTAAAGAAACATTTACATTGCTATTTATAGAAACAGAGTAAAACAAATAAAAACAAATATTAACCACTAAGCCACTAATCCCCTTATCCAACTATGAGATCTACTAAATCTTAACCAAATTGACTAAGCAATAAACTTGAGTCACTAACATGACACGTAAACTAAATAAACTTTGACTCATTCTTCAATACTCCCCCTTGATTCAATGTTGCACACACCAAGGAAAGCTCTAAAGTGGACAAACTTCTCTTTTGGCAAGGACTTCGTCAATAAATCTGCTAGTTGCTCATGAGTGTTACAATACTTCAACATTATCTCCTCCTTTGCAACCAAATCACGAATAAAATGGAAACAAATATCGATATGCTTTGTTCGGGAGTGAAATTCTGGATTTTTTGTCATAAAGATTGCTGCTTTGTTATCACAGAAAATCTCTGTTGGTCCTTCTTGTTCTTGTTGAAGTTCAGCTAACATTCTCCTCAACCAAATGACTTGACACGCTGCTGCAGTGGCTGCGATGTATTAAGCCTTTGAGGAAGATAATGCTACTGTGGCTTGCTTCTTTGAGCTCCAAGTGATTACTCCAGATCCAAGAGTAAAAATACTTGCTGAAACACTTCTCCTATCATCCAAGGAACTTGCCCAATCACTATCTGTGAAGCCACATAATCTGAAATCAGAAACTTTTGAGTACCAAATGCCATATTCCATTGTTCCAGCAATGTAACGCAAGACCCGCTTTGCTGCTCCAAAATGAATCTTCGAGGGATGTTGCATAAACCTGGAAATCATACCAACAGAAAATGCAATATCGGGTCGAGTGTGTGTTAGATAAATCAAACCTCCAACCAAGCTCCTAAACTTTTTTGGATCATCCATCTCTGCCCCATCTTCATGCTGCAATTTTTCATTGATATTCATTAGAGTGGCAGTAGGTTTACAATTCATCATGCCAAATTTCTTAAAGAGATCATTGGCATATTTTTGTTGCGACATAAAAATCCCATCTTTTGCTTGTTGAACTTCAAGTCAAAGAAAATAATGTAGTAAACCCATGTCCGACATTTCGAATTCATCCATCATAATTGCTTTAAACTCACCCACAAGAGAATTAGAGGAGCTTGTGTAAATGATATCATCAACATAAAGGCAAACAATGATAAAATCATTTTTACCTTCTTTCTTCACATACAAAGTGGGCTCATTTTCACTTCTCATAAAACCATTTCTCTTAAAATATGCATCAATTTTGCTATACCATGCCCGAGGCGCTTGCTTCAATCCATAAAGCGCCTTTCTCAACCTGTACACTTTTGTTTCTTTGCCTTCAACAATGAAACCTTCTGGTTGTGTTACATAAACCTCTTCTTGCAAATTTCCATTGAAAAATGCAGAGTTAACATCAAATTGATACACATTCCATTTTAATTGAGCAGCTAATGCCAAGATAATTCTCGCTGTTTCAAAACGAGCTGCCGGAGAAAATGTTTCTTCAAAATCAATGCCATAATGTTGTGCATATCCTTTAGCCACAAGCCGAGCTTTATGCTTTTGTATGCTACCATCTGCACCAAATTTTGTCTTGAAAATCCATTTCAAACCAATTACATTTTTTCCTTCCGGTAAATCCACCATCTCCCATGTCTCATTCTTTTGGATTGCTGCCAATTCATCCATCATTGCTCTCTGCCACTCTTCAGTTTCAGCTGCTTCTTCATATGAAATAGGATCTGAAACAGTAAGAGCAAAGTGACATGATTCATATATATCAGTCAAAGATCTAAACCTTTTCTGCAGTATCTCATCCGAAGAGCTTCGACTTTGTGATGTGTCGGGAGAATTTGATGATGTTGAGGATGATGAAATTGGAGAAGCTGTAGAAGAACTAGCTGGAGAATTTGTTGAAGTTGGCTCTTGAATTTCATTTGAATATATTTCATTGATCCAAGGAATATGTTCGTGCACTTTTTCATTGCAATCCCAACTTGCATTTTCATCAAAAACTACATCTCTTCTCACCAAAAACTTCCAGAGGGTTGTATAATCTATATGATTTAGATTCAGTGCAATAACCAATAAAAATGCATTTTTCAGATTTTTCATCAAGTTTTTGACGAAATTGAGAACTCGCCAAAGCATAAGCTATACAACCGAAGACTCTTAAATGACTTACAGACGGCTTTGTGCCACGCCAAGCTTCGAATGGGGTTCAATTCATGACAGCTTTTGTTGGAGATATATTCAATAAATATGCTGATGTTGCCACAGCTTCAGCCCACAAATCATTTGAAAGCTTTTTTGCTTGCAATAAACTTATGGTCATCTCTACAACAGTCCGATTCTTACGTTCAGCGATGCCGTTTTGCTCCGGAGTGTAAAGAGCTGTCAATTCCCTATGAATGCCATTTTCTTCACAGAAAATATTAAACTATTTTGACACAAATTCTCCACCCCTATTTGTGCGAAGGACTTTGATGCAAGATTCACTTTGTTTCTCAACTTTAACTTTAAAGTTCTTGAATTTCTCATATGCTTCAGACTTGTTTTCTAAAAAATAAACCCAACTCATGCGACTATAATCATCAGTAAAAAGCAAGAAATAACGACTCCCACCAAAAGATTTAGTCTGCATAGGCCCACATAAAACGGCATGAATTAATTCAAGACACTTTGAAGCTCTCCAACCCTTTCCAACAGGAAAAGACTTTCTAGTTTGTTTTCCATATATGCATCCTTCACATAAACTGATAGAACCAATCTTAGGCAATCCAAAAACCATACCTTTATCACTTAATAATCTCAGACCTTTGATGTTGAGATGCCCATATCGCAAATGCCATAGAATTGAGTCAACTTTTCCATCAACAACAGGAACAAAATTCTCAATGCTTGAAACTTCCAGTGGGAACATTTTGTTTTGCTTCATGTTGATGGTGATCAACGTATTTCCAGAATTCTTTTCATTAATAACACATGCACCATTATCAAAGGAAATAGAATATCCACATGACATTAATTGTCCAACACTAAGCAAATTATATCCCAAATCAGGTACAAATTGAACATTGTGCAGTAGCTTTATTTTACCATTGGTGGTTTCAATGCCTACTGTACCTTTCCCTTCAACTTGCACACATTTACCATTCCCAAGCTGCACCTTCAGCTTTTGTGTCTCATCAAGCTCTTTAAACATGGATTTTGTGCCTGTCATATGGTTTGAACAACCGCTATCTACAAACCACACACCACTTGAATTATTGTCATTATTAGAATGAACCATAAAAAGCTTACTTTCCTCTTCATTCTCTGCCACATAATTCACTTGCTGGTCTTTGTTTGGACAATAAGCTTTTACATGCCCATATCCCTTGCACTGATAGCATTGAACACCATTCTTGTTAGTTCTTTGCTCACTGGTGTACTTCGATTGCCAGTCGAATCTACCTCTGCCTCGTCTTCTACCAAAACCTCGACCACGACCATGACCATGACCACGAAATCCTCCTCTTCCACGGCCTCTAGTTGTTGAGATTTCAATTTCTCCAAGTTTTGAGACTGCCTCCTTCACTTGAAATGCCTTTTCTTCATGTTTTTCAAGTGACCTGTTAATTCTTGACTCATGTGCTTGCAAAGACCCCATTAGTTCATCAAATGAAAAAACTGACAAATCTTTAGATTCTTCTATTGCAGCGACAACATGATCAAATTTTGGAGTTAAAATTCTCAATACCTTTTCAACGATGGTCTGGTCAGTAATCTTCTCTCTGTAAGATCGCATTTGACTGATTATTGCCATTGCTCTTGACAAAAAATCAGCAATTGATTCTCCCTTGTTCATTATCAATGTTTCAAAGTCTCGTCGAAGTGACTGCAGCCGCACCACGATGATTTTTTAATCACCTTGAAATTCCTTCTGCAGAATTGACCATGTTTGCTTTGACGTGGTCGCAGATGCGATTCTTGAGAAGATGCAATCATGAACAGCCTGCTGCATAATTACCAATGCCTTTGAATCTCTCTTTCTATTCTCCCTCAACCTGCTTTCTTCGTCATGATCGGTAAACCCATGTTCTACCAAGTCCCAAAGATCTTGAGATTTGAGCAGAGTCTTCATACGAATACTCCAGAATTCATAGCCTTCTCCTTTAAAAATTGGAATAAGTGGTTGTGCAGCACCCATTGCAGAAGTATTGTTGGCCATAAAAGTCTTTCTCAAAGTGTATCCCTCAACTCACGTGTTTGCACATTTTGGTTGATCAAATCAGACGCCCTTGGCAGTGGTTAGAGCCATACATCAACCATCTCCCTTCGCAATGGATGCACGACTCGCAGAGGAGATTAGAGCCATACATCAACCATCTCCCTTCGCAATGGATGCACGACTCACAAAGACAAATCAACATATATTACACAATTATTATTTTTTTATGTCAAAAATAATATTTTATTTTGTTATGTTGTGAAGAAATGTTATGTAATATAAAGTGAAAAGTCAAAAATATTAGTTTTTAACTACACGTATGGACCTGGATTTTTTGGAAGAAGAGGATGGCACCATTGAATCATCGTTCTCAAATAGTCACCTCCTATTTGAGTCTGGGAAAGTTCTCTTTACTACGTATTGTGTTTGATATCATTATAAAAATAGCACACTTTCAGCGGCAGCCGTATCCATGAATTTACAGCTAAAATTTCCTTTTCGACAATCTTTGTGATACTGATACACAATACTGTTAAAAGTAAAATAAATATTTATAATAAATGTAAGTAATATAAGAAATTTTGTCTCTCTTTTGTCAGTATATTAGAAAAGGTTTCAAATTGAACTTTACGGTCAAATTTTCCATTATTTGACGAGAAAACAAACAAACAAATAAATAATAAAAAACAAATATATGTTGTGAAAAAGTAAAAATTTACGGTAAAAAGTAAAAATCTCAAACTCTTAAAATTATCACACTACACACTTTATAATATTTTTCTCTCAACTCAATTGTGATTTTCTTCACAAATGAGAGATCTATTTATAGAAAATTTTTACAAATAATCCAAAAATAAAATACATCATTACCTACATCATCACACACTAATTTTCAATATTCAACACCTAATTTTACCTAATTTTCAACATTCAACATTCACATTTTCAACACAAATATTTATCACATTTTTAAATAATTTTTCAACACTCCCCCTTGTGATGATGATCATAATGATTGTATACATTACGTGTTTTTATACTGCCTCGTTAAAAACCTTACTAGGAAAAACCCATTGGGATAAAAACCATAGTAAGGGAAAAAGAGTGCAGTCACGTAAACTCCCCCTCATGTTGACACGAACAATTCTTCACAAATTTCGTAGATTGCGCATCCCAATATTATATATGTGCTTTCTGAATATTGTCGTAGGAAGTGCCTTTGTGAAGAGATCTGATGAGTTTTCACTTGATTGAATGTGACGAACATCAATACATTTATTCTTCTCAAGCTCCTTGGTGAATGCGAAGAACTTAGGAGGAATATGTTTAGTTCTGTCGCTTTTTATGTATCCTTCTTTCATTTGAGCAACACATGCAGCATTATCTTCATATAGTATCACAGGCTTCTCGTCGAATGATAATCCGCATGAGATTTGGATATGTTGAGTCATTGATTTTAACCACACACATTCACGGCTTGCTTCATGTAGTGCAATAATCTCGGCATGATTTGATGAAGTTGTTACAAGTGTTTGTTTCTGTGAACGCCAAGAAATTGCAGTGCCTCCACGAGTAAATACATATCCAGTTTGAGAACGTGCTTTGTGTGGATCAGATAAGTATCCAGCATCGGCATAACCAATTATACTTGGATTAGCATCTTTTGAATACAAAAGTCCCAAGTCTGTCGTTCCTCGTAGATAACGGAATATATGTTTAATTCCGTTCCAATGTCTCTTTGTTGGATATGTGCTAAATCTTGCCAATAAATTTACGGCAAAAGATATATCAGGCCTTGTACAATTTGTAAGATACATAAGGGCACCGATAGCACTTAGATATGGTACTTCTGGACCAAGAATATCTTCATCATCTTCACATGGACGGAATGGATCCTTTTCTATGTTTAATGATCTAACAACCATTGGAGTACTTAAAGGATTTGATTTGTCCATATTAAAACGTTTAAGGATCTTTTCTGTATAATTTGTCTGGTGAACAAATATTCCACATTCTTTTTGTTCAATTTGTAAACCCAGACAATACTTGGTTTTTCCAAGATCCTTCATTTCAAATTCTTCTTTCAAGTATGACACAACTTCTTGAATTTCCTTATTTGTTCCAATGATGTTTAAATCATCAACATATACAGCAATAATTACGCATCCGGATGTTGTTTTCTTAATGAAAACACAAGGGCATATTGAATTATTTACATATCCCTTTTTCATCAAGTGATCACTTAGCCTATTATACCACATTCTGCCGGATTGCTTCAACCCATATAATGATCTTAGTAATTTCACAGAATAACATTCTCTGGGTTTTGAACTTTGTGCTTCAGGCATCTTAAATCCTTCAGGGATTTTCATATATATATTACTATCAAGTGATCCATATAAGTAGGCTGTAACAACATCCATAAGACGCATTTCTAAATTTTCAGATACTGCCAAGCTAATCAAATACCGAAACGTAATTGCATCCATCACAGGAGAATACGTTTCTTCATAATCAATTCCAGGCCTTTGAGAAAAACCTTGTGCAACAAGTCGAGCTTTATATCTTACTATTTCATTTTTCTCATTTCGCTTTCGAATAAAAACCCATTTGTATCCAACAGGTTTTACACCTTCAGGTGTAAGGACTATAGGTCCAAAAACATTACGTTTATTTAGCGAATCCAATTCAACCTGGATGGCATCTTTCCATTTTATCCAATCCTGCCGATTTTTACATTCACCAAAAGATTTTGGTTCATGATCTTCATTATCATTTATGATGTCGATTGCCACATTATAAGAAAATATATCATCAATTTCTTCTATATCTTTTCGGTTCCATATTTTTCCAGTATTAATATAATTGATAGAGATTTCATGATTCTCGTCAGTTTGTGGTTCTGACAAAACATTTTCATCATCATGTGTTTCTTCAGGAACATCATTCTCTATTTTGTGATCATTATGTGTTTCTTCAGGAACATCATTCTCTATTTTGTGATCATTGTGTTTCTCTATGAATTTTCTTTTTCGAGGATTTTTATCCTTGGAACCAACTGGCCTTCCACGCTTCAGGCGTTTAATGACATCATGACTATCTTCAATTTGTTTCTTCGGAATTTCAATTCGAGCAGGGGCATTTGCAGCATGTATATATGATTTAGTTACCCCTTTTGTGTCTGCAAATGCATCTGGTATTTGATTTGCTATTCTTTGCAAGTGCACAATTTGCTGTACATCTTTTTCACATTGTTTTGTTCTTGGATCCAGATGTAACAATGATGATACATACCATGTAATTTCTTTTTCGGTATGTTTCTGTTCTCCCCCTAACATTGGGAAGATTTCCTCATTAAAATGACAATCAGCAAAACGTGCTGTGAACACGTCGCCTGTCTGTGGTTCAAGATATCGAATGATCGATGGACTATCATAACCAATATAAATTCCAATCTTTCTTTGAGGTCCCATTTTCTTTCGTTGAGGTGGTGCAATAGGCACATACACCATACATCCAAAAATTCTCAGATGAGAAATGTCTGGTTCTTTACCAAATGCAAGCTGCAATGGGGAGTATTTATGATATGCACTTGGTCTGATGCGAATTAATGAAGCAGCATGTAAAATTGCATGTCCCCATATAGAAATAGGGAGCTTTGTTTTCATAATCATTGGTCTAGCAATCATTTGCAGACGTTTAATCAATGATTCAGCCAATCCATTTTGAGTATGTACATGAGCAACAGGATGCTCAACAATGATTCCCATAGACATACAATAATCATTGAAAGTCTGGGAAGTAAATTCACCAGCATTATCAAGTCTAATTTTCTTGATTGTATAATCGGGAAATTGATTCCTCAATTTTATTATTTGAGCAAGTAATCTTGCAAATGCAACATTTCGAGTTGACAATAAACATACATGTGACCATCTGCTGGAGGCATCAATCAATACCATAAAGTATCTGAATGGTCCACATGGTGGATGGATTGGTCCACAAATATCACCCTGAATACGTTCAAGAAACATTGGTGATTCAGTTTGGATTTTGGCTGGTGATGGTCTTATAATAAGTTTTCCAAGAGAACATGCTTTACATTGAAACTTATTATTCTGAAAGATCTTCTGGTCTTTCAATGGATGACCATGTGTATTTTCTATAATTCTTCGCATCATTGTTGAACCAGGATGTCCTAATCGATCATGCCAATTGGTTAATATTGAAGAATTAT
>NC_133319.1:13081987-13112533 GCF_012295235.1 Primulina huaijiensis
TAACTATCTCTATTGTTTTCAAAACCACGGCCTCGACCACGACCACGACCACGACCAATTCCACGTCCACGTCCACGACCACGACCTCGACCAAAACCTTGTCTTTGAATTTGATTTTGGTTTCCATGTTTAAATTCACTTTTACTTACAGCATTTACTTCTGGAAATGCTGATGATCCAGTGGGTCGGGACTGATGATTTCTCATTAGTAGCTCGTTGTTTTTTCCGCCACAAGAAGACAGGCGATGGACTCAGAATATCTCGCAAATCCACACACTCTATATTGTTGCTGTAAAGTTATATTTGATGCGTGAAACGTGGAAAATGTTTTTTCAAGCATTTCCGATTCTGTGACCTCATGTCCACAAAATTTTAGCTGCGAGATTATTTGATACATCGCTGAATTGTAATCACTGACTTTTTTAAAATCTTGGAATCTTAACATATTCCATTCATCACGGGCGGTCGGAAGTATAACTTCCCTTATATGTTCAAATCTTTCTTTCAATCCTTTCCACAGAACCATGTGATCTTTTTCGATGAGATATTCACATTTCAAACCTTCATCAAGATGTCGACGCAAAAATATTATAGCTTTTGCTTTTTCTTGTGATGAAGATATACCAATTTCTTTAATAGTTTCGCTTAGACCCAATGACTCAAGATGCATTTCTACATCAAGAGTCCATGGCATATAGTTTTTCCCCGTAATGTCGAGTGCAACAAATTCGAGCTTTGTCAAGTTTGACATGGTGGTACTAAAAAAAATTATGATGCATTTTATTAGTTAATGAATATTGCAATACAAAGTAATGGATAAACAACAAATACAAGCATTCGTAAAAATAAAGAAAACACATGAGGAGGATATTCTCCGATAAGTACAAGATTCGTGAGTATTATAACCAAAATAATTAAAAATAACTTTGTGAAAGCCATCTTCTTTTTTCTTCAAAAATTTGATGAAGAATAATTTNAAAAACCTTATAGGCTTTTATACTTGTCGTATCCCTTACCGGGAGTGTGGGATGTCGTCTTAACATCCTCCCAGGATTTATAACAAGTTTTTGAAAAAATTATTTTTATTATTTCTAATAATAACATTATATTATATATTAAATATATAAACAATAAATAAATAACAGTAAAATAAATATTATTACTTTTGTTACCTTTTTCTTCTGTTTGGAGTTTGGAAAAATATGGAGGACTTTTAGAGCTTCGTGCTGATAACGTGTTGTGAAAAAGTAAAAATTTACGGTAAAAAGTAAAAATCTCAAACTCTTAAAATTATCACACTACACATTTTATAATATTTTTCTCTCAACTCAATTGTGATTTTCTTCACAAATGAGAGATCTATTTATAGAAAATTTTTACAAATAATCCAAAAATAAAATACATCATTACTTACATCATCACACACTAATTTTCAATATTCAACACCTAATTTTACCTAATTTTCAACATTCAACATTCACATTTTCAACACAAATATTTTTCACATTTTTTAAATAATTTTTCAACAATATATATATATATATACACACACACACACATGGGATCATATCATTATGATATCATTTTGGGTTTTAAATACTTAATAATTTCATGTATAATCCTTACACAGCTCATGTGCCAACAAAAAAAAGTTCTCGGTTGCATTTGACCTATAAATCTCATTGGTCTGTACATGAGCATATTCAGCAACTTTGAAATAACATGACAAGTGTTTATGCAAATCTTAAAATATCTACCTTCAAAAACTGACATTAAAATAAATTTGTCTGAAACTACTTTTAAGCATGTTAGATTGCACATCACAAAAACTCAAAGCACATTCACTAGAAACTATAGAATTCTTCTTGATAGAAAGTTTTTTGAAGCAAAAAGAGCACAAGATGAACCACAAGTTTTTATATTATATTACTAAACAAATGTCCAAACCATTTGATCCAAAAAACAAGCAGCAAAGAGAGTTTGCCTTCTAAACTTCAATAGACACAAGCAAAACATACCATGGTGCTAAAAGAACAATATATTTACTTTCTACTGACGGAAAAAAATGGCAGAAACGGCAGATCCAGGATCATGCTACTGCTCCTTCCATATCCTACCGGTAACCCGAAGTTTCAACTCTTTCCTGTCCCCACCGGAGAAGAAAAGTGCCATGTTACGTTGAATTATGAGCCCGTCGAAACTATCGCGAACCTTTTTGTGGCCATCCCTTATGCTTCTTGGAACTCCTTGCCATATGGCTTTCCTCCCATTACCCCCAACTTCAAGACTATAGCTGTAGTTTTTTGCCTCATTGTCATCACCCATGAACCGTAAAAATGCAATGTATACAGGCGCCATTCCCAGCTGAAATGCTTCAAAATGAAGACAGAAATACTGCCCAAAACAACTGAAAACCTGAGGAAAAACAGATTTAGTATGTGAACAGGAATACTTCATTCTACCCAGAAAAATTAGTCCGCGGATGCAAATTTACTAGAATTATGGCTAGTGCCTGGTATTATTTTCCATTATCGTTTATTCATAAAAGATGCATAGAGCAACATTACAAACGATAGAGCAACTTTACCGTAAGCATCCATGTGGCATTCTCGACCTCGTGTGGATTTGATTTGACATAGCGATGATTGAAAGTACTGCCATTGTGCATGTCAACTTTGTGATCATCTTTCAAGTGGTTCACAAGAAAAGGTATATCACCAATAACCGAGCATTCTGAACCCGCATAGGGACAATTGTATGGTCTAAAAGAGCATTGGGATTCATGTTTAAGCTTGCTGTAGTAAGGATAGATGTTAATACACCCGAAATTCTGATATTTACATGGAAGCTCAAGAGATGCAGCCACCTTCTCCAACGCAAGACATCTGATGTTACCAAGTTCGTGCCTGCAAGTTGGGCACCGGTTGTGTACTCTAGGTTTGCATCCAGAACACAATGTGTGACCATTGGAACACTATAATAACAGAAAAGACAGAATTAAACTTAATTCAGCTCTTGAAACCAGATTACATACAAAACTGAATTACCAACTTGTCACACATTAATTAAATTACTTTGGCCAATTCATATCTAAATATATATACTAAATTTAAAGAAGTATATGAGTTCTAATTCAATCGTCATCAGGATTACAACCTAAGACGAGAAGAACTAATGAATAGGTGTTACATGCAAGTTTGCAAGATATCAAAGAATTATATATCCAATCAATTGACGAAGAATTATGATACGGAATATGTGCACCATGGTCTATGACTTGTTTAAAGTAAAATTCTAGGAGCAAAAGTAAAATACTAAATATTAAAAAATAGTCCATATCTGAAGCAAAGAATAAAAGCTTGTAAAAAATTTCTAACAAAACAAGATATTGAGGCAATCTTTAAATATCAAGCCAGTAAATTAGAATATTTCTCACGGTCCACAAAAAAAGAACCTTGAATGTACTGCAATCCATGATTTATGACTCCCGGCTTTTTTCTAGCATTTACTTCCTAACTTACATTGGATCACCATTTTTTCAAAAAAAGAAAGCACAAATACGACAAAGCTTATTATCAACAATTGGGATAAAAAAGAAAACCAAAGAGAAGGCACAAAATTCGTATCTTTTGTTCCCATTTTTCTGTTTAAATGTACTTTAAAGGTAAAATGGTGAAGAAAAACTCAAACTGAAGCGTAACTTTTTATTGCAAATAATTTACCCCAACAATTTTAGATAGAAGATAGCTGTACCTGATGAATTGGTGGGTACATAGCATTTAGGCATACTGGACATTCCAGCAGCTCACGGACACTACTCGTGACAATCACATCTGGTTTTACAGGAGTTTGAGAGGTCTCATTGACATGTTCTCCAATATCCAACATTTCTTCATTTTGGGGTGGATCAATGACCTCAGGTTTACTTCGCGAGTCATCATAAAAGGCATTTCCACTTGCCATCGAAAGCAAATACACTTAATACCTACACAAGCCAACATGTAGGTTACAAAATAAACTAAATTTACAACTTACATAAAATGAGGCGATGAAAATACTAAAAAATTAGTGTCAACCAAACAGAAACATGGAGAGGGCACATAGTTTATGTCTGAGATTAAGTAGGGGAAGGGGATAGGAGTCATGCAGTTGGGTCGAAAATTCTGTAATTAATAATCCCCATATCCATACAACTCATAACCAATCAAATTCTGAAAACTAGAAAAAATAATTGCACTTGTTAGCATTTTCTTACAGAAGGAAATAAAATTAAATTACCCAAGTGAAAGATCAAATGGCCTCGCATCGCAACAAAAACAGAGGGCATATACCCCATTCAACAATCAATATGAAATCTATCGAAAAAATACCGCCCAGTAGCCAGATATAATCAATCACATGATGCCAAAGAAAATTCAGAGATTGCCATGGTGAAATCCTGTTAGTCCATATTCTTGATAAAACTAGAATTCCAGCGACAAGAAAACAATATCATCATAATAGGAATCCTCCATGACTTCCGCTTTTACACCCAATTAGTGATTTCACATGCAGTTCAAAACATGGAAAAAGTTGGCAACTTTATTCATTGCTTATATTAAAATTAATATTAATATTAACATAACAAATGCCCGGAAAGACAACCAAAAAGTAGATATCCTGAATCTTATATTTGAAATCAACACACGTCAGAACTTTTGGGTCCTCCCAAAAACTTTTACTCGAATTTTCCTGACCCGTGCCAACACATCACATATTCATAGAAACACAAGCTTTCAGGATGGATAGCCAATGCTGTTAAACAAGCCAAACGTCTGATTTAACAACAAGATTATGCTTTGTTCAGCACAGCATTTGAATGGTATTTCAATTTTCCGTATCAATCCCAGATCTACAAAACTCCACCGAAAACAACTCAAACCAAAAAAGGCACAAATTCTTCCTCCACCCAAAAACGCTGTAAAACAAACTAAAAATAATTTTTTAAAAAAGATAAAACCCAGAAAAAAAATATGATAACTTTGGGTAAAAAAATCAAGAACCCACACTGAAATAGATAGAAATCAGAATGGGAAGAGATTACCTGGACCAAACAATGGCTCCAAATTAAAAACCCATATCTAAAAGATAGAGGAAAATCCTTTGCAAAGAGGAAATGGGCTACGATTATTAGGGTCGACCTGCAATCCGGTAAAGTCAATATAAAGACATATATGTATATATAGAGACACATATCAAAACAATCTACGCAATAGTTTGAAAAATATCAAGAAACAAGTACGGCTGAAGTCAGCGTCGCCGTTTGTCTTGGTCTATTACATCAACAGTGATGCGCGAATCAACAAATGGAACATCAAAAAACAAAACAGTATAATTAAATTGCAGAAGAAGAAAGAAGTGAGAGAGAGAGAGAGAGACCAGGAACTTTCAATTCAAAATAAAGCCATAATGGAAACAAAAAGAAGAGGTCGAAGCAGAAAAATAGTGGCCCCGAAGTGAAGTTTTGGTCACCAAATGCAGCGATATTTTGGTCCAAGATTTACTGAACAATGAAAAATAATATTCGTATGCATTAATGGCGTCTCGTCTGGTTACCAAGTTTTGGTTCAAAATTCACCCATCGATTGAAAATGTTCATTAATGGCGTCTGATTGATTCACGAGGTTCTTTAATCGCTATCCAAGTTGGCAGTGACGCTTTGAATTGAATTCGCACATGCATTATATGTGGCGGAGCCAGAAATATGATTACACTCAACTAGAATTTTAAACTTGAATTTTAAATTCTAAAATCTTTTAATATTTTAAATTGATCCACTCACACTAATATCATATTATTCTAAAATTATATAAAATTTACAAATACATATTTTTAAAAAAAAAATTGGACCAACCGGATTAAAGCCAAGGTAAACTACCCTGTGGCTCCGCCTGGTGCCCCCCATTTCGCGGGTTCAAGCTGCTTCAAGAATCACTTCTTCATTGTTAACATTAATATTATTCATATTTCAATATATAAATCATTCACACTCGATTATGATATTTCTTGGTTTTGGAGACTCACGTTTTATCGAACTGAACCAAGAGTGCTATTTATCAAGATATTTTGGTCGTATATATCTTCTATTTGTTGCCCGAAATATAATCGAAATAAAGAATCTTTAACATGTAGTTATTTATCAAATATGTCTCACATAATTTATTCATAAAGTATCTCTTTCTCTCTTGTGCTGATATTATTAATAAATTTATTTAAATTTCAGATAACATATTATTGTATAATTTATTTTAAATTTATTATAACACTGTTTGCTACAAAAATTGTGGGCGCAGACGTGTAAAGTGTAATGCACTAGATTGAGTTAAAAAAGGAGAAGAAATCTAACTTCTAAATCAGACCTACTGTGAGCATCAAATTTGACTGTTAGTTAATAGTATCTTAAGCTAGTAAACCGGTCAAAAACAAAGCAAAATGATGAATATAACACTTCAAATTGAAGAATAAACTCATACCATAATTATGTATTTACAAAACCATAATTATTTCACATAACATAAAAATATAAATAAAGTTGCTTGAAACTGGAATGAAAAATCTGGAAAGTGTTTGAACTAAAGAGAATTATGTCTAGAAATATGAAAAATTGAACGATGAAATTGAAAGCTTGAATAATTGCTGCATGAGAATTTTTTGAGTGATAATTTCCACTTTAGTTCTATTAATTGGGTCGAACTGATTTCAGCCCGCAACATTTCTCTTCATTGTTTGTCAAAATTCATGGGCTTCTCATCAATATTTAATGGGCTCATTATATTGAGCCCATAATTTATTTTTCACAAANAAAGAATATATTATAAGATAATAAACTGCAATTCGAATTATGAATGCCAAATCATATATGTCAAGAACGAGTAGAGATTAGCAGGAAGCACGACCGGACATGATTTAACGATCAGATCGAATAATTGTTATATTGTGTAAAATAATAAGATAATACTAGCCACCGAGGCACACATGTTGCGTGTGTTATGAATATATTGAGCTCATATATTAAACATTCATGATATTACAACACCATGACACCGAAACATTTTGTACTTGACTCATGAAAGGCAGTGGAGTTCAAAGCTTAAATAAATCTGTCAAACTCAATTTGTTACCTTACATGATATATGTTTTGATCATTAAAAATAATATTCTTTTGAAGCCGCAATATCATCTCATGTGAAATAATGATAAACTTGAACGTAAAAGAAGTAAACAAATAGTCAAATGATTTTTCAAAAAATATGATAATATCATCGAAATAAAATTTATTGAATATAAAAACCCCAAATTTGTCTCTTAAATTCAGCTAATAAATTGAACAAAAACAATTGAAGCTATATTTATCTTTAGGCATTGTATGCAAAAGTTAAACACTCTGTGTTCTAGCGTAATAATAAAATTGTAGTTTGAAATGTTGTTTCTTGAAAAAATTAAAGAATAAAAAAAATATGTAAAGTAAACACCTAATCTAAAAGTCCATTATCACTGCATAAAGATTTCAAACTACATTTTGAAATTTTTTTATTTTACAAATAAATTAAATTCGTAAGCAAACCAAATAGCTCATAAGGGGTAAAAACATTACGAAAAAGAGAAAGGGATAAAAATCAAACCTTTGTAAAAATATCGACATGTTAGTGAAGTAGATCACCGAGACACCGTTTACTTACTCTAGCATAACCAACTTTAATAAATAGTAAAAGATATAAAAGATGTAATAATATTTTTTTATATATCATTTAAAAAAATATCATATGACATTATGATCACTATTCCATAGGGATCAAATTAAATGATGAGGATTTTATGATACTATTTTATAATGAAAGAACTCATAATAAAATATAAAGTTGATCTCTTTCAGCTTCACTAATGAATTGACAAAAATTCCATATAAAAATTCAAAAGAATTTATGTGTTATTGTGTAATTTAATATAGATTGACAAAGAAAGATAAAAGTAAAATCATTAGTACATAAAGGAGAATTTAATAATGAAATTGCTCTGGAATATGCAAACCTGATATCAATAAATAAATCAATTTGTTGAGCTGTAGTGATGACCTAAGAAAAATGATATGTAGTGATCCACAAAATTGAGTTATACACCTAGATAGCCCGTCTCCACGATCCTCACATGAAGATTTTATGAGTGAGATACATCCACAATAATATCATAAATTCATTCAAACACCATAAAAATATCAAACTTTTGCCTAATTGCTTAACATATAACAACTCATAAAATTTCAGTTTACATGCCTTTAGAATTTTTCCCATAACTTGATCAAAAATCACCAAATTTTCATTCTTCTAATTTTGTTGGAAAGCTAACTCATTCTAGCACATTTCAATTGTTCAACGCTTAGTGAAATTATTTGATTGACAATGCCGAAAACAACCCATACCAGCACACATATGCAAAGCAAAACGGAAGCATTTTCCTCTTCGACACATATTGGTAGAAAGTTGATAACATTCTCATGCTTGATCAAAATCGAGTTATTCCAATTGGAAGTGCAAGCCATCTCAAAACCTAACAATTCATCATCACAGAGTTATGCCAAATAAAATCATATAATTCAACCTCTCATTCTAACGTACATTTGCACACGTGTTCTATGTGTAACGTAACAAATAAATAATACATACACAAATTTTTTATTATAAAGCGATGGAATGAAATTTTTTTAAAAAAACTAAAGGTTGTCATTAACATGTGAAAACTGAAAAACTCAACATAATTACTGTTAGCCACTCAAACACATACACCTCTCTGTGTATGAAACTCTTTCAACAATACATACACAAAATACTTTCAGAAAGTTTAGTAAATAAATTGACAGACCCAGATACTGTAATCCAATGGAGATAAAAGAATAGAGCATTAAAGCATGTAAGAACTCTCAAAATCCTATTAAACAAAACGATATTAATATTATGAGTTGGAATAGAGGAAATCAACGCAAAATTAGTAGAATTTGTTTGACATCAAAATAATTAGGATAATAAAAATCAAGAAAGAGAAAGCAAGCAGCGACACAGTACTTTTAATGTTCTCCTCTAACGACATGTCTTTTAAAATCTAAAAACTTGAAACGTACCTGGTATCATCACTTATAAATCAATCACATACAATATGTTGAAAGACCAAATAATTAGGACTTTCATCAAATCAAGCTAAAAATGTAACAAAATACAGGAAAAACAATTTTCGAGATCTGGCATAATGAGGGAAGGGAGAAAAAGGTAACTTGGTGGAAATATAATTAACTAACATGGGTCTTTGAGAAAAAAATCTTATTGTTCTTTCAAATTCAGAAGCAACCATACATAAGATTTTCCTAAAAAAGTAACTTTTAATATTTGAAACTATGCTAAACTACAAAAAAAACCACCACCAAGAACATCATTTTTATAAAGAACCCAACTTTACATTAAATATTTGCAGCTTTTAAGAAAGAAAGCAATGAGAACCCATTAACTACATATTGAGCCAAAAACATTTGGAGCATCAAGTGTGATGAATCCAATACACAAACACATGTAGTCGAACACCAATAGAGAAAAATCAATAAAAACCTACACAAATAAAAGAAATAAATTGGCAATATTGTGGTGAAAACACATTTTATAATAACTTAAGTACAGGAAGCAGATAGAAAACATCAATTGTGCAAATACCTGAGCATCAAATATTTTATTTCAATCGCGAACTAAAAAAAAATCATGCATCATCATGCAATTTTTTTTTCAATCACCCGTTAAAAAATGAGCAATATGAATAAAAAATGTAGAAGTAACGGTTTCCATCTAAAAACTTAAATAATTAAACTTCAGACCTTTAAAAGAGGAAAACAAAAAGAAAACAATGAAAATCATTAGTTCCAACATCAACCAAAAATCTATACCCTCCGAATATTTTTCACATAGTTAACCAAGAAGTCATCAAGAAAAAGTGAGTTCAAGTCCAAAAATCTGTACGTGTGTTTCAGCATGCTATAATTTGAGCAGAGGTCGATCCATGTTTAAAGAATGAATTTTAATTGTGATTGTCTTGTTCGTAAACTCCAATTTTATCAGTAAAGTATAATTTGCAGCAGTTTGTTGCAATTTAAAATTCATATTAATTAACATGAAGAATAAGAGAATGTGAAATTCCATGTAAAAATTGGATTTAATTATGTGAGTAGATTACTTGTAATGTTGCTTTCCTAGCTCGTAATCTCAAATTTTTTTCAGTAAATTAAATTTTCAGCAACTTGTATTGATTCTCAAAGACTCAAACATAGATGTCATGTAAAACAAACAAAAAATTAATAAATAATAGTTCGATTCCAGTATGCGAAGATAAAAAAATACCGTCTTTTGATACAAATTTATTCCTTCAAATTACATCAGTTTAGATATTCCACATCGGTCCACAACTGATAGATATTAAAATGTCAGAATTTCCATTGTCTCTTGACTGAAAGATGTAACTTTTGTAATCAAAATGTAACGCCCCGAAAATTTTGAAGGTCCATGCAAACCACATGCATATAATTATTAAATTCCTTTGTATTTTAATTAAATGTTGTAATTGCATGGATTAAATATCTTGTGCATATTTGCATGTTTAAAATATATTTGTCTACATGGTTGCATTAAAATGTAATTTTAAGGGTTATTCGAGTTGCGATCGAGGAACGGAAACCGATGGCTGAAAAATAGAAAATGTTTTTATTGGTTAATTGTTTTTAATTATTTAAATTAAGGGTGATGCTTTTTCTTATTTTTGAAAATATGGGGTTTTGAGATGATTTTATACGCCGGAGCTTAATTTTTATCGGTGTTGGATTTTTAACAAAAACGCGAACGTTTTGGCAACACGGCTAATAAATTCACAAACTTATTCAAGCAAAATTAATTTTAATATTTTAATTAAGCACTAATGAGCTTAATTGGGCCTAATTAATCCACTAATGGGCCTAAGCTTAATTAGTTACTTAATTAACTATATAATATGTAATTCTACCCCATAATTCCTAAAAAAAAAAAAAAAAAATCCCACGCCCCACAAATCTTCAAATTCTTTTCTCTCCCTTCAAGTCACGGCACACACCTCCAATTCAAGAAAAAAGTTTGGGAAAAAAACAAAGAAAGCATTGTTAATTGCTAGGAAAATTCAAGCCGTCGTTTCCTCGTCGTCGTTCTTCAATCGTCAACGTTTAATCGTGCGTTTAAAACGCAAAAGCACGTCATATTCTTTCTTTCAATCATCTATCACATCATAATATTTATTTGAACATGTTTTGAAAGGAAACAAGGCACTCAAATTATAATTTTCGCCACGATTCATATGCATGTGTGTAATTCTTGGTTGTTGATTCAAAATCATGTTTATATGATGTTTAAGGGGCTGCCATGAAATAGGATATGAATAAGCATGTTTTTCCACAAGTTTAAAGGTCTATAATCGCACACAAAGCAACAAAACGCTGCACGAAGACAGAAACGTTAAGCTGGAAATCCATTCACGTATGTGTGTGTTCAAGGGGCTGTGTGTTCGGTTAAAGGGTAAGGGGATGCATGGCTTGGCGTTGGCTAGACCAGGCTGGGCTATAGTCACGTGAGGGGTCAGGGAAAGAGTCCTAGCCACGCTAGGACTCGAACACCAAGGCTGGGAAGGAGTCCTAGCAAGCTAGGACTCCAACCCGTGAGTTTCAAAGGGAAGGAGCGCAGGGTTCATGAGATGGGCAGGGAGTGGTGGCTCGGCTTGGGGGCTTAGGGCGGGGCCAGGACGAGTCATTAGGGTCCTAAGAGGGTGCACAAGGGTCTGGGCAGGGGCTGGTGCAGCCTGGTTGGTTGCTGGTCGAGTAGGAACATGATGAAGCATGGAAAAGCATGTACGCGCGGGGATGCTGCCACTGGTTCAGTGGTTTTCTGCTCACGTCCAGGGGCTTGGGTTGGTCTGGGTATGGCCTGTGCGTGGTCCAGGGAAGGTTAGGGTCATGGGTGGTGATGATACCCCTGTAAGAGCTCGGGTCATGGATGACCCGGGATATCAGATGGATTCCCAAATCAGGGTCAATCTGCAGGATGGATTCTTCTGAAGCCGGGCAGGTGCAAACCCGGGCTCTACTCCCCGGGCAACCAGACGTCCGGACTCTTATATAAGCCCCCGGTAGGCATTCTAACCGGGCTACTTCGATATGAGCACCGCACTCGAGTACACTAGCAGAATAGGATGTGGGCGACCGTCCTATCTCTGACACTAATCCAAGTGGTTGACAAAGTCAGACAGGCGGGATGTGACTAGTGTATGATTTGACATGTCAGAATGTAGCCGTCTTACTATAATTAGTAGGTAGCACGCAGATCGAGGTCATCAATACATTACCTACTATAAATACCAGGTTTCATCTTCACATTTAGAATTCATTTTATTGCCTACACTCTTACGCCAATATCACAACCATCACTTGGTTACATTGGTCTTTTGTTGAGTCATTCACTGACTTCAGCATCGGAGTGGCCACGCCGGACACCCCTCCGGCGCCAATTCACGAGTTCCTTTCATTCTTTGCAGGTGCTATTGAAGCCATTATCTTCACTCAAAATTCCCTAACAACTATAAATTATTGATTTGACCCGTTGGAGCTCCTTACCCGGCTCCTCCATTTCAACGAAGTCACATCATTGGCGCCGTCTGTGGGAATTTGAGCTCAAGACGTAGATATGGTTTCCATTCAAAAATAAGCCCAACTCTGCTTGGCAAACATACAAGTCCGACCAGCTCAGCACTCAGATCTTATATGTAGATTTCATATGGGCTCAAAGCTCAGCAGCTATCCCGGATTGGCATGAAGAGCATTTGCTATGTACTCAGCAGCATAAGCTATATTAGTCACCTAATTTAGCTCAACTGGAGAAGTTTCACTCTATCGGAAATGAATTCAGATTCAGTATTTCCAGGTTAGTGATTTGGTTTTTAATAAAACTAATATAGCAGGAGAAGCAAAAATCTTTTAAAGTCCGGGAGGCACGAGGCCCCGGCACATTATCTTAAGCCCGTGAGATTTGAGGCCCCGGCACCGTATATTCAAAGTCCGGGAGATATAAGGCCCCAACACATTATTTAAAGTTCGGGAGGTATCAGGCCCCGGCATATTGTCTAAGATCCAGGGCACTACACCCTGGCTCGGGGAACCACACCTCGATCAACAAAAAGCCCAGGGTTCTCAACCCTGGCTCGGGGCTCCGCCCCTCGACCATTCCCAAGCCCCGGAACTGTTCCCCGGCCCAAGGCTCCGCACCTTGGTTATCTAAAAGCCCAGGGTTCTCAAACCTGGCACGGGGCTCCGCACCTCGACCATTCCCAAGTCCCGGAACTGTTCCCCGGCCCAAGGCTCCGCACCTTGGTTATCTATAAGCCCAGGGTTCTCAAACCTGGCTCAGGGCTCCGCACCTCGACCATTCCCACGTCCCGGGACATGTTCCCTGGCCCAAGGCTCCGCACCTTGGTTATTTATAAGCCCAGGGTTCTCAAACCCAGCTCGAGGCTCCGCACCTCGACCATTCCCACGTCCCGGGACATGTTCCCTGGCCCAAGGCTCCGCACCTTGGTTATCCATAAGCCCAGGGTTCTCAAACCTGGCTCAGGGCTCCGCACCTCGACCATTCCCTAGTCCCGGGACATGTTCTCCGGCCCAAGGCCCCGCACCTTGGTTATCTATAAGCCGCGGGGTCTCGAACCTGGCTCTGGGCCCCGCACCTCGACCAATCCCAAGTCCCGGGACATGTTCCCTGGCCCAAGGCTCCGCACCTTTGTTATCTATAAGCCTAGGGTTCTCAAACCTGACTCGGGGCTCTGCACCTCGACCATTCCCAAGTCCCGGGACATGTTCCCCGGCTGAAGGCTCCGCACCTTGGTTATCTATAAGCCCAGGGTTCTCAAACCCAGCTCGAGGCTCCGCACCTCGACCATTCCCAAGTCCCAAGACATGTTCCCCGGCCCAAGGCTCCGCACCTTGGTTATCTATAAGCCTAGGGTTCTCAAACCTGACTCGGGGCTCTGCACCTCGACCATTCCCAAGTCCCGCGACATGTTCCCCGGCCTAACGCTCCGCACCTTGGTTATCTATAAGCCCAGGGTACTCAAACCTGGCTCAGGGCTCCGCACCTCGACCACTCCCAAGTCCTGGGACTGTTCCCCGGTCCAAGGCTCCGGACCTTGGTTATTTATAAGTCCAAGGATCCATACCCTGGCTCGGGGCTCCGTACCTCGACCATTCATGAAGGCCAGGGCTCCGCACCCTGGTTATCTATTAAGTCCAGGGATCCGTACCCTGGCTCGGGGCTCCATACCACGACCATTTCGAACCCGGGAGACACGAGGCCTCGACATCTTATCTCAAGTCCATGAGACACGAGACTCCGGCTCCTCATCCCCTCTCTGGGAGACATGAAGCCCCCGATGCTTTTATAAAACCAGATTGATCATCTCTTTGTGAATCCAAGCATGACTAATCGGGACAGCGAGTATGACTCTAGCCCGACTATTTAAGGGATGTCTGATGATACCCCTGTAAGAGCCCGGGTCATCCGATGGATTCCCAAATCAGGGTCAATCTGCAGGATGGATTCTTCTGAAGCCGGGCAGGTGCAAACCCGGGCTCTACTCCCCGGGCAACCAGACGCGCGGACTCTTATATAAGCTCCCGGTAGGCATTCTAACCGGGCCACCTCGATATGAGCACCGCACTCGAGTACACTAGCAGAATAGGATGTGGGCGACCGTCCTATCTCTGACACTAATCCAAGTGGTTGACAAAGTCAGACAGGCGGGATGTGACTAGTGTATGATGTGACATGTCAGAATGTAGTCGTCCTACTATAATTAGTAGGTAGCACGCAGATCGTGGTCATCAATACATTACCTACTATAAATATCAGGTTTCATCTTCACATTTAGAATTCATTTTATCGCCTACACTCTTACGCCAATATCACAACCATCAGTTGGTTACATTGGTCTTTTGTTGAGTCATTCACTGACTTAAGCATCGGAGTGGCCACGCCGGACACCCCTCCGGCGCCCATTCACGAGTTCCTTTCATTGTTTGCAGGTGCTATTGAAGCCATTATCTTCACTCAAAATTCCCTAAAAACTATAAATTATTGATTTGACCCGTTGGAGCTTCTTATCCGGCTCCTCCATTTCAACGAAATCACATCAGGTGGTCTGTGGTTAAGGGCTGGTAGAGTCCTAGGCGGCTAGGAGTCCCAATGCAACAAGGACACTACAAACACACACACGTGCAGAATTTTAGGTCGACTTCCAGCAAGTTTTTGGTCTGGCCAAGGCTGGTTATTTGGACTAGGCTTGGTAAGTAGGGTCCCTAGGTGGGTTGGCTAGGTTTTGGTTCAAGGTGGCTTGGGCGTCGCTCGAGTAAATTGGGAGATGGCTCGGCGTGTTCGTCGATGTGTCAAAAACAAAAATAATAAAGACTAAAATTGAACCATGGGTCCACGAGTGTGGCTCATGACTTGGAAGGGTAGAATAAATAATAAAAATGTTATGTTTAAAATTTGGGATCAAAATAACGAGTTTTGGATTTATCCGGGATTTAATCGCCGCACGAAACTCTAAATAACGAATTAATTGAAACGCCTAGTTTTAAACTTTATAAAATTATGAAAAATTATATTTAAGCTCAAATAATTATTAGAAGTCTAATTTTTTAATTTGGGAATTTTATATTAAGGTTTGGTTTAATTCGAGATTAAAACGCATTAATACGTCACATTTAAAGATTAATTTAAAAGTCATCGATTTAAGCTAACTAAAAATATGATAAAATTCATGTAGGCTTAACTAATTATTTGGGACATGTTAGAATCAATGGAATTAAGAAAAAGTAAAAAAAAAACGTGAAATTTTACGTCCAGGGGTAAAACGGTCTTTTTACACCTAGAAATTAGTAAACGTCATGGCAGTGTCCTGAATGCTGTTTTATATGCTAATATGATTATTTTCAATGATTATGGATGTTTATGAATTTTTATATGTTAATATGCCAATTTTAAATGTTTATGGAATTTTTATGTTTATAGATTTTTATGTTAAAATGTTATTTTAAACGTTTATGATGTTAAAATGTTTATTTTAAAATGTTTATGACATTTTATAATTTTTAGATGTTAAAACGTTTATTTTAAAATGTTTATGGATTTTTATAATTTAAATTGGACATTTAAAAGATATGTTGCATGCTTGGTTTCAAAATAAAATGATATTATATGCATGTTTTTATTAAGTAATGGAAATACGACATGTTGAAGGATGTGAAGGGATTGTGACTACTACATGTTGGAGATATCGTGAGGGTTATGGTCCCAGTGGGAGCCTGACGATCGTGTTTCCTTGGATACGGATACGAATACGAATACTAATATGTTAATACGTTGGCCAAGGCCCAGTTGACCGGCGAGAGTGTCGCTGGTGTCCCCGCCGCCTAGTACTGTGGTTTTTATAGATGGATCCATCACCCAATACGTTTAAGAATACGGGTCACAATCACGATCTGAATTCAACAAATATGAATATGCATACGAATATGAAAATGAATATGAATATGGATACGAATATGAATATGGATATATTTATGAATATGTTTATGTTGATATGAAAAAGTTTATGAAAATGTTATTATTTAAAGTTGATACATCATTATGAAAATGTTTTATTTAAAGTTTATGCATCATGAAAATATTTACGAAAATGTTATTGTTTAAAGTTTATGCATCTTCTTGAAAACGATATTTTAAATACAAGTATTTTTCACTGTTGTATGTTATCTGCATATGTAGTACTTGTTATCAAGATTATGGTGTTTTGAGTCTTTAGACATACTAGGTGTGATTGATGCAGGTGATTATGATAAATATATTTATGGAGGTCTTGATGGTTGACTTTGTTGGACTGAAGGAGTAATGCCTGAAGTAAATATCACAAGTAGTTGATTTAGTAATATGAGATTACTAAATAATTAATGATTTTAAAGAATAAAATATGACATATGTTGGTCATATGAAGTCCAAATGATTTGAAATTTGGATATAACGTAGAAAACTCAAAAATATAGAATTTTCATGTTTTGAGTTTTGAAAAATTTGATTGTTTGAATGGTCCAAAGGGATATGCCGTTGTTAAATATTATATATTATATTATTTTATTAATATAATATAATATAATATAATATAATATTAAAAAAAAGAAAAACATTGAAGATAAATGTGAAACTTACGTATATAATGAATTCAATTCATCTTCAACGGAGTGAAACTCGAGAGGAGAAAGAAGAAAAGAAATAGGATTTTCGAATTTTCTTTTCGATCTTGTGATTTATCAGTTTATCCAATCGACGAACTGATTTCAGTTCTGTGATCGTTGACACGAGGTCTTCGATGTGAGGTATAAATTTTATAATTTTGGTGATGTTTGAAATTCGTCGATTTCTGGAATAAATCCGATAAATTGTTCAATCATACTGAAATTGAAGATTATTGAATAGTGTATGACCTTAACGAAGCAGAGAAGATTATTGTGTTGTTGTTTTGAATTATTCCTAATTGATTATAATTAGAGATTTTAATTGTTGAATTTAGATTGGAGAGTAGTTTATTAGTTGTTATTAATTCTTATTGTATATTCGGAGTCTACGAAGTATAGGCTTCACGTTGATATAAAGTTTTCGCAATTTGACAGATGTTGTAAAATAGCCTATTATTTGATGTTAAATTAATTAGTGTGTATTTGATGGTAGTATTGTGAATTAAATACACTAGAATATTAAATTGATGAACGATAAGAATTTATAATCGAGTTTATATGTTGTGAATGAATTATTGTTGGGCTATTTGATGTTGTATATTGAGGATGTTATGATTGTATTGATACAATGATAATGACCCGATAATGGTTGTTGAATTATTTAGATACACCACAAGTCTCGGGATCAAAAAAATAGCCAGATTATATATATACGCGATTATCAGGTCCGTATTGGCGTACGAGCATATGTTGTTATTGTTTAGTATTGATGAATACTATTGCGTTGAACGATGATAAATTACTGGTATTGGGTGATTTGATATTATATCCGTTGTTGTTTATTATCGTTGATATTGTTGGCTGTCGTTTGTTGGGAGACGTCACGTTGATGTTGTTCGTTCGACGATATTGATGTCGCCGGTTAATGGTTGTTGAATTATTTAAATACACCACAAGCCTCGGGATCAAAGAAATAGCCAGATTATATATATACGCGATTATCAGGTCCGTATTGACGTACGAGCATATGTTGTTATTGTTTAGTATTGATGAATACTATTGCGTTGAACGATGATAAATCACTGGTATTGGGTGATTTGATATTATATCCGTTGTTGTTTATTATCGTTGATATTGTTGGCTGTCGTTTGTTGGGAGACGTCACGTTGATGTTGTTCGTTCGACGATATTGCTGTCGCCGGTGTTGGGGTGCGACGTATCGTCGATGTTATTCGTTCAACGATATTGCTGTCGCCGGGGTGGGGGTGCGACGTATCGTCGATGTTATTCGTTCGACGATATTGCTGTCGCCGGTATTGGGGTGCGACGTATCGTCGATGTTGTTGTTGCAGTAGTATGAGAGTGACGACGTTGATATCGTTGGTGGTTTGATTGTCCAGAGACAGCAAAGGGAGTATTTCTGTTATCATTCCAGTTATATTTTATATTGTTGATAATATAATTCTTATGTATTACGATGATGATTGTTGTGTATGCTCACCTTTTGGGAACTGTTTCTGTTGGACAGGTTACCGGACTCTGCTGTGAGACAGGATAATGGTGAAGGACTAGGTGTGTCTAGTCAAACAGTCCTGTAGTTGATAGTAGATAGAGACAGTATAGTTTATTGTCTTACTTGAGTTGTATTTGTGTATTTATCATACTATTTCTGCTGCATTGACGTAGATAGTGTGGTGATTGCACTATTTTGTCGTATATGCATTATATTATTACGTCGTTGAAAAGAAAATTTTTATGCATATGATGTCACATGTTGTATAATTACGTGGCGAGGTTTGGGGCGCCATAGAAGGTGCACATAACCCGAGGACCGACGCTAGTTTTCCGCATTAATTATGGTTTATGATTTCAAGTTACGTTAAATATATTTTATGACTTTTATTTATTTATTTATGAGTGGTTTTTGAGATGTTATAGTATAGGTTATACTTTTCAAATAAAGTTTTTAGGTTGGTAAAACGTTTGACGATTTTATGCTTTAAAATATTTTCCTTTTGGTTTTTAAATATTAGTTGGATGTTTATTTTTAAAATGGTGACAAGATATTTTAAAGTATTTATATATATATGTATATTTTAATTAGGGAGATTAAGGAGAAAAAATTTTTTAGCACGATTTAAGAAAACGATTAAGCACATGTCTCACAAAATATATCTTCTATTGTGAAAGTTATATACATAACAACCTCAAAATTTTCATGAGTTGCTTTGAGTTTTTGCTTAATTAAGATATAACAACTCCACTAATTTAATCTATGCGAATTATTAGCAACCAACATAAACGAAAGAATAAAATATAGCATTGAGTGTAACAGAAATAATTATCACATAAAAGAATGTTAATGAGAAGAGGCAAATATGAAAATTTATTGGAAATTTCCAACCATTGCTGAAGACAATATGACTCCTCAACAATTAGAGAAAATACAGTATGGGGGTCGAGTCAATTGCTTGAGACTTATTACCACATAAAAGAGTGATATTTATTTGTGAGAGTAAATTGACGATGCTTATAAAAAAGAATCTTAGAACACCGAATAATGAATATGAAAAAATATGACAGAATAAAGAATTGTACAAAAAATAAAACCTTGATTAGAATAAAAAAATTGAGAAACATTCCTACGGGAAAAATCGAAACTAACATTCATAAGGGATATATCGAAACTAATATTCAAAAGGTGTGTTCTTTTTCGAGATTCTGGAATTCAAACGATAAAAAAAAAATTTGGAAAGAAATAATAAAGTGTAAAAACATTACAGAATAAATGGAAAAAATCAAACCTCCAAAAATTTGATGGGTTTGAAGCGGGATAGAAGATCGATCAAATTCTCAGAGACTATAACTTTCGAAGGAGAGAAATTCATCTTACTAAACAGAATGGATAAATCCTTAGATGCTACCGTGTAGTCAGATTCGAAGTTATCAAGACTTAATTCAAAACATTGGCGTAAAAATGAAGGCAAACCAAATAAGATACATGTTCCAAATTTACCAGAAACTGATCGGATTTTCGATGTCTTCAACGGGTTGGTGTTTTTGTTGTTCTTTGCACGAAAATTGTTTGCGTCCTTTCAGAAATTTTAGTAGAATTTTTATGCTTGAAAAAGAGATTTAACCTAGGTCTGAAAAATGAAGAAAGTGGAGTGGAGTTTTAGCATGCCGAATGCAACACAACGCCGGAAATCCTGCTGTCAAGGAATGTGAAGCTCTTGCGCTACTTCAAGCTATTACCTGGATCAAAGAAATGGAGCTTGCAAATGTGATTTTCGAGCTTGACGCGAAAAATGTTGTCGATGCCATACAAAAACCCGACAGATGATGATACGGAATTTGGATCTATTGTGCGCCAATGCAAATCTCTTTTAAATCAAGGAACACTGCTCTCGATTCAGTTTGTTTATAGACAAGCAAATGCAGCAACTCATGCTTTGGCCCGAGCGGCTCATTTATATGCTAGTCCTTCTACTTATTTTGAGATTCCACATTGTTTGATTGAACATTTGGATGATGGTTGTAGTTCTTTACATGCTTAATGAAATTTCCTTCAAAAAAAAGATATTAAAAAATATTAAATTCTAAAGATATTAAATAAATATATATAAATAAATAAATAATAATAAAAATATTTATAAAATGTTAAAATCTAAACAACTTACATGTAATCAAATATAATTACATCTATATTTTTAAATAAAAAAATCAAAATAAGTTCTAATACTACTAAAATAATATTTTTAACAAATTTTAAAATCCAAATAATCATATATAAACTAAAAATAAAACTTAAAATATAAAAATAAATATAATAAAATAAATTATATATATTTTTAAAAAAGTAGTGAACCAGTCGGACCGGTTTTTGACCGGTTCTTGATCAGTCCGACCGGCTGTTGACTGGTTTTGAACGGTTCTAACCGGTTTGACTATAAAAACGATTTTTACACTAGGTCCGGACCGGATCCGTGAAAAATTTTCGATCGAATTGGCCGGTCAGGTTTTAGAAACAATGATAATGCATGGCCTTTTTAAAGGTCTCGAATTAGGGATGTTCAGAAACTGAACCATATCGAATCAAACTATAAAATCAAATCAAACACCACATGGTTTGGATCGATTTTCATATAATCACGGTATATTTGGTTTTAAAATCCGTCAAACCTTAAAAATTAGTTTGATTCAAACTTTGGATAAAAAGAAACCAATCCAAACCAAATGCATTAGTATGAAAAAAATTATATAATAAATTTTATTAATTTAGTGTAATTTTTCTTGGATATAAGTTTATTTTATTTGATTTTTGGTTTCTATTATATTATTAGTGAGCTTTTGTAAGAATAAAATTACATCGTGAATTTATTTGAGATTACAGTCCAAATACATAAAACTACAACTCTAAAAATCTAGGTTCAAGTTACAAAATTCAGCAACATTCATAAGCATTTTAATGAGAGGTTTTTATTTATAAACATTTTAGTCTACAATCAAATAAATTGTTCACTCTAATTTTGTTAAATGTCAATATCTACTTTTTCCAAATTACAATATCTCATGCATTAATTCATTATGAAACTCAAAACTTTAAATTAGTCATCTAAACTAGACCAAACCGAAATTCATGGTTGAGGTTGGTCTGGTTATAAAATTTTCATAATTTAGTTTGGTTTGGGGAACGTATCAGACATCCTAGCGGCAACTCTATCATATGGAGCATTGGTTTATCTATGTCCGGTAATCCGATTACATTCAGGCATAAAAACATAGTTTGAAAATAGATAGAATTCATATTCCTGATAAATATTGTGGCAAAAGCACTTCTTGTCAAAACAGGGGCCTACAACAAAGATTACTCTCGAGAAATTTCAATACATGGCGTTGATTGCATTGAAGATTGGCATCGACTGGTCATATATACTTTTCAGAACACTGTGAAATGATCAAAGTAAATGGCCAATCGGAAGGATTCAGGCTGCAAGTATGTTACCTACTCAACTTAAAGAAGGAACATTTTGGAATTACAGAGTCATTGCATCCCAAGAAATGGCTCAACACTGCAACTATTGCAGATTTCTAAAGTGAAACAGTTCTTCTTCAACCACAGAGGAACCACTGATACTAAGAAAGTGGCTCAACATTTGAAAAAGAGGACACCAGATAGGCACTGGTGAAAAGGAAAATGGTCTACACATAGACCGATGAAGAGGACAACAGAGAGGATGTCCCTATAAAGCAAGTTTTCACTAAGCTCAAGACCTTCGACCGCCTCATCGAAACGGTCGGATGAGGCTAAGAATCCAAAGAAGAATCAAACGTGTTTCTGAAGTTACTCAACCTGTTCCGGTCCCGCAAGTTCAGCCCATTCGACCGATGGCTGATATTTGAATAATAGAAAGCATCTCTTCTTCTACCGTTCTTACCCCATCAAGATATACTAATTAAGAACAAAGGAAAGGAGAAGATACACCTGCCTTGAAAGACTCCTTCGACGGTCAAGACAAATGTTGCATTAACACTGACTCAAGTGTAGAAGACGGTTGACAGAAAAATGAAGATGTTCGACAAATGGTTTGAACATCGAACTTCTGCTCCTTCAAGATCATTCTTAAGGAAAAGCTGTTGAAAGAGTTGGCCACCCTAGAAAGCCAGATGCTAGACTTGGTTGAGACAGAGGATATCTAGTTAGCTCTCGGCCGAAGAACTTTTATCGACTCACACCGGAGAGAAGGTAATCTGCTATTGATTGTTTTTCGAAGAGAAGAAAATTGTAATCCACAAAATTAAACAGCTCTCGATGAAGCGGTAAAAATCGCTCACTTTGAATTTAACATTCTCTCTACTGTCTATAAAGTTGGTTCCAAAACGCAATAATTTTAAATGTGTTAACTACAATTGCCAAAACTTTTGAGATATATGTTGAGGCGGCACATGCTATGATTGCTGAAATGGGGATGGAAGAGGAAGCTGAAGATCTGCTAAGAAGTCAGATAGTGGACCTTCGACCGTCGATTTCATGGGTCAAACATCTATCTCAACTGCACAACAACCGGCCATTGAAGTACTTGAATCAACAACTGACACTACACCTAATCCAACAGTTGGTTCTACTTCTGACCAAACTGCTGACACCAAAACAACCGACGTACATCTGCACCAGAAGGTATATGTTTCTTCTTCTCTCCCCACTGATATACCAGGTGTCATTCCCACTACCGATGTACTGGAGATACCACTACAGGAAGTCCCGTTAACTTCCGTGGATGATGTGGTACGATCAAATCTTCTCCCAAAGAAAATACTACAAGTTTCCAAAGTCTGTCTCCGGTGACCATTTTTTAAGAACAACTATCGAGATCCTCTCCAATTCAGCATCAAGATTCTCCCGTTCTCTCATCTCAACCGGTTGACACTGATATTCCAAATGATTTCTCCCCCATTATCCCCACTTGTGAAGGTGCAACTGAGGCTGATCATATCGTGCATGAGGAGGCAAATACTGAAGAGGATGTCGACCGGTCGAAACACTATGATGACACCGGATCTCCCAAAAACAAAGATCAGATTGAGGCTAATGCTCATTTTGCATAAGTCTTATCTCATATCGAGAAGGTCCCATAGTCTTATGATGGATTTTGATGCTCATCTGCTTGCTTCTGATCATTGCATAACCAATCTATGTCGATCCATCAATCGAAATATTTCCGATCTTCATAGGGATGTTCACTTAAACATGATCGAGTTTCAATCTTCCAAAAGATCCTACGATGAAGCATTGGTCACTTAACTGGTCAAACTACGCAAAGTAAACAGAGGATTTACACTCGCATTGACTGTCTTCAAGCTTCCCTCGCACTCAAATCCAAGAAATGCTTGATTTTGTACAAATGAATGATGCCAAAAGAAAGGGGAAGAATTTTGATTCTCATATATCATACACTGCACACCAGCTCCTTCTTCAAGACATTATAAGATCTACAAGGATCACTCAGAACTTGAAAACAACTATTCAACCGTTTTATGTCATATATAATTTGAGTAGTCAAAAACATCTTGAATTTTAGGATTCATTCTTTGTTATATCTATGGTGTTTTAGTTGTTTGACTGAAAGTCTCAACCATTAATAAAGTTACTAAGAATTTCAACTTAAACAGTGGACAAGACCTAAGATTGAAACGTGTTGTTACAAAAGATTTGTAAAACCAAGTCTTATAGTGAATTTCTTCACAAGTGAAAGAAAGAGAGACATAGAAAGATTTTGCAATCAAACTTCCATATACGTGTGATTTACTCATCCTATTGACTATCTATATTTAAGTATATGATATCAAAATAATAATCGGACTGTTCTTCCATACTATTTTTGTTGTTGTCTGATCATTTCATTAGAATTGAGAAAAATAGATGTTGTATAGATAACACTATGAAAAATTGCTTGAAAAATTTTTAAAATGTTTATTCACCATCTTCTAAACCCGCCACCTATCTTAACAAAAACATTTATATAACATTTTTCAATATTCTTAAAAACAGATCTCAGCAAAGTTTCCCAAGATCACGAAAATGAAAATAAACTTCATTTATTTTGTTTTTGGCACACACACAACATAGAAAGAAAAGGAAACAAGAAATTCATCTTCTAACACGCCAATATTCAATTGGAACTCAAATTAATCAATCTCCTCTCGCAATTAAAGTAAGCAAGAAATCTTTGTAACTTCCATTGGCTACATCTTCGATTTTGTTTGCAAGACTGCCACCATATTTCTCACTGTATTCTTCTTTAATCTGCTTCATATCGTGATCTGCTCGTGTCACGATCACTCTCGTCACCGCGTCCTTGCTCGGCTCGTCGGCATCACATTTCAACGATTCACCCAAAATCTAAAATTTGAAAAAAGGTTTAATTTATTATCAATTGATTAAAAAACATGAGCTGAAGATACACAGATTAAACTTAAATCTCACCTTGGTAAAGTATGTTGCGGGAATGCATAGGCATTGAATACTCTCTTTAAGCAAGTCACCCTCAACATCCTATCAAACAAATTGTTACCAAAATTATGTAATTGCAAGATAATCCAGGAGAGTTTATTTATTTAATTTGGACATTTTTCCCTTTTTGAAATTGATAAATCTGATTGAATTTATACCATTTATTTTCTTAGCTAATGTATAAAATAACTCTCTATTATATATACTATATATACTATATTATTAAGTTTGAGAACTTAAAATACTAATTTTTGGTGTCATGATCTGTTTTAATAATAATATAAATTAATAAAATGTTAAAAATTTTATTCGTATATAAAAAATTAAATTCTCTCATTATTTTTTATAATTAATTTTTTTCATTTAAATAAATCAATTAAATTATAAAAAAAAATTTGTGAAACATGTGACGCATGTATCAGTGCAAGGGATACCTCATCCAAGTCTTTGCCGTTGATTTCCTTGTAATATTTGTAAACATGGTTGAGATGGATTATGCTCCTTGTGGACATGACCCTAATTAGTAGCTCCGAGTCACCTTCTTTGATCGCACTCGAAATGGCCTTCGCCTCTGTTTTCGCAAGTTCTTCGCTCACTTTCGGACCTTCGTAACGGTAAGAGCTAACCAGAGCAATCAAAAGCTGCCCGGAAAATGAATTAAAATAAATAAAAAAATTTAGTGATCTTTTTCGTGATAATCAAGGGCGAGTTTGGATACAGAAGTCATTGACCCGAAATTATCAGGGTATTCTTGATAATGACCTTCTGGTCGGGGCCGTGGACGTGAAACGCGACATCTTCCTCGATGGAACGATGGAAGAGGGAGTGGTAGGCTTTTCTTGCACCTAGCAACTCATCAGATGATCTCGTGCACGCGACTTCGATGAGTATGTTGTATTGAGCAGATCCTAGCTTGTTCAACGATTCTTTCAGTAACCGTGCATCCCTCTCCCAAGGATGCATGGTCCACAGAACGATTGCTTCCTGCAGCATTCACAATTTTGCAAAAAAAAAAAAAACTAAAATAATATGCATTTTTCTATTAAATCAAACATTATTCTAATTAATATATGACCTTGATACGCAAGAATTCATTACGAAGTTGCGTCACATGTCGATCGCTCCACCTTTCGAATTGTCGTTCATCTTCGATGAAGAAATCGCGACTTCCCTTTCTAAATGTTTTTCTTTGCTCTGGATGCCATTTCCCAAGTATTGTTATCAATGTTTTCTCATCAACACCAAGCCCTAAATGATAAATCAAAGATAATATTAGAACATGGTTTTATTCATATATATAAAAGTAAAATACTGAATGATCATCAAGATTGATAGAATTTCTCGATCGGATTTTGACATTATTATTGCAAATGAGCTAGAGTTACGAATCAAAATAAAAGATCATCGAAAAGAAAATAACCAAATTTCTATAGTACGCAGCTCCAAATTAAATTTGATTTAACAATTTCTCTTAAAATGAAACCCTAGAGTCTATAAAATTGATAGAAAAAAGAACCTGAGAAGGCTTTGGAGAGTGCTCCATGCTCATCGGAATCCGCCATTGATGCAAATTTGGAAGCTCTGTACTATTTTGTTTGTGAGTTAATGGGTTGAAGAAGAAGGAGAACTATAAAATCTTCGGTAATGGCAATGCTGGATTTATACTTAAGTTTTGGGGTTGTTTTCGTCATTTCGAAAGTCCTTCCTTATGTGGTCAAGCCATCGGTTTTATTAATTGAATTTGTGTTTCCGCCGTTACGTAATGCGTTATTATAATAGAATGTATTAACTTGATCGTATATTAATGAAGAATGAGTCTCAACCGTCTCACGGATCTTAATTTGTGAGACGGATCAACTCTACTCATATTCACAATAAAAAATAATACTCTTAGCATAAAAATTAATACTTTTTCATAGATGATCCAAATAAGAGATTTGTCTCACAAATACAACCCGTGAGACCGTCTCATACAAGTTTTTGCCATTAATGAATGAAACCAGATTATCCCCCACTGACCAAGAAAGACGAGTTTTATTCAATTTTGATTTTTTATCAGAGCAATGAGTATTCAGTTGAATTTTATTGATGCATAGCAAATTTACGTTCTTCTTATGACTAGCGTGTATGATGACAGTTTTCGAGGAAAATCACTTATCTTTATGCATATTTATGAAAAATTATTTTATGTATGAATGCAGATTATGCAGACTGTGTTTTATGAAAATGATAACAAGACATGCATGCAGTGGCGGAGCCAGAAATATGGCTCCGTCTGGTCTGGAATTTTATTTGTGAGTTCAAATTTTATTTCAGTTACAACGTTATACATGTCTTTGTTAGTAATATGACTTTCATGCATGTATAAAATAAAAGTTTTATCCATTAATTGGTGAAAATATAAATATAAACATACGATTCGTCATGATCACTTCGTATGAGTTTTGTGTAGTAACAAAAATAAAGAAATAAAGTTATATCACGGCTAACGTTTAATATGTTATAAGTCTGGATCTCTTTCACTAGGAAAATTTGCAGCAACACAATCAGTAAGCCGAGACAATGATGAATCATTTATTCATAAGACAAAATTACTTTTATAACAGTATTTTATGTTGACGACAATAGTCTCTAAGATACAACGACTTCGAATCGAAAGTATGCAACACTACAAACTCTTGATAAAAGTGAACAAAAATACGCAGAAACTTTTAAGGAGGAAATGAACGAAAAGGAAATGTAGCGAATATGTCTAAAGTTCTGATTAATTCAGATGGAGCGATTATTTGTAGCATATTCACCAGTTGCGTAGAAGGAACACAACCTTGTGGATATGAACGCAACGTTCTGTGATAAGCCAATGGACGTAGTGTTTGGTCCGAAAGCAGCCAACCTTCTGTGATAAGCCAATGGACGTAGTTTCTGATTAGAAAGCAGCCAACTTTCTGTGATAGGTCAAGGGACACAAAGTTTTTCGAATTAGTGAAATATTTCACATAATTATTTAAAAAATAAATACAGCCAAGATACCTCATCTCACCTTACCACGCCAAGCAGGTCGTGCGCATGTGTTTCACCGAGACCCAGTCTATCAGCGTCTCCTTCATTTCAAAAATTTCTGATACCTCTAAGAGCCCAATCTCATATTTCAAACTTAGAACTAATAAAAATAAGTAAGACTTTGTTTGACTTTTAATATGAGAAAACTCTATGTCCCATTTCATTCAATATTATGAAATAATACTTATTAACTTTTGAAACAATGATAAAGAGGTATGAAAATGCGGAACATATTGTTTCAAGTCAAACGTGGATCAAATTTTCATACAGCCAAGTTTGATGTTACATAATGTTTGTGTATTATTTTTTAAAAAAGTTTTGTCCATATTATCTTCACATTTTATATGTTGAATTGAACTAGCTGGTATGAAAATGATGTACAATTATTGCCAACGTTATCATATCATTGAATAATGTAGTACTTTTTCTACGAGATAGTCTCGCGTATACATATTTGTGAGACGACTCGACCAAGTTCATACGTAGAGTAAAAAGTAATATTTTCGACATAAAAATTAATATTTTTCATAGATCACATATGAAAAGAGATCCGTCTAAAAAAATTGACCCGCCAGATCGCCTCATAAAAATTATTGTCTTAATTTTATTTGTTCTCAACGATATTGTGCAAAATATTTGAAAATATTTTTATCTTATTTTTAGGGTTTGGAATTTAGATAGCGTGACATATTTCTATGTGGAATATCGAATAGTTAAATGTTGATTGATATCATTTTTAATACTACATCTGATGATCTACCCTCGTTGCGATTCCTACGGGGGATGGTCTCACTCCTCCGAAAACACACATCCCTTATATTTATGGATCCTAAGGTTCATGTTACATCGGGTGAAAAATATTAAATCAACGTCAATCAATGCGACAAATGGGAACATGGAAATTAAAATGATTTGACAAATTAATTAATTTTTGGTGGAAATTGGAGTTGGACTCCAGCTAGCTAATTAAGCATGTTTTAAATAAATTTTCAACCGCTTTCGAAATTGTAATTTAATTTCATGTCATTTTTATTATAAAATATATTAATATTGAAGGGACCATATAAAATTGGAGTTTGGAGAATGATGGGCATGTGCACGCATTAAATTGATTATATGACAAATTTCTACATAAAAAAAAAATCATTTAGACCAAAAACTTTACATGTTAAAAGTCGGGAATTTTTGTTTTTTATTTTAAAAGAAATTATTTTTAATAAAATATTAATATAACGAAGATTTTCTTATCTTCGAAAGAAATCCACTTATTATTCGACTAATAATTTTTACCAAAAAAATAATTATTAGCCTGTAAATTATGAAATAATAGAGCATGAATCGCGTGGGATTAACAGATGAATGAGATATTTGTGGAGTCCGATGTTCTGTCCGATTTATGATTTGTCTAGCTGTTGGGTAAGGAAGTCATGTTCCATTAAATTACTATTGTCCCCCCTTCCATCATTTTTTGTTTTCAAAATTTATGTCATGGTCCCATGGATAAAACTATTTCTATATATGATATATGATATGTTGCAACTCATTGTGTATATTTATATACGTATCGATGAGGTAGCACGAAATATTGTATACCCGATAGGTGGGTGTCATCTCGTCGATGCTCACATAAGTATGTACGGTGAGCGTACAACGTAGCAAAACTGTACGCATGTATACATTTTGTTTGAATGTATAAAAAATTTATATAATTAGCATATAACCCAACAATTATATTATACGTAGGATTGAACGTTTGTTTCTGTTACTTAAAAACGATATTGTTGATTATTGTGTCAGATCTAAAATATTTTAAAATGTACAACATTAGAGGCGTTACATGTCAATTCCTCTCATCCGATGGCAATTATTGTACTTCTTGCAATCTATCAAAATCGAGAACGCGACCTTGATTCTGATATCAATTATGAGATCGAACCCTTATATGTTTACTAAAAACTATAGTTGGTGGAAGTGATGAAACTCAAATGTTTAATTTAAACTGAACAATAATGACGCAAACGTTAAGTGTCGAATGATTCTTATATGGGACAATTATTGTATAAAGATATATTTGACATGATATAACATATATGTAGCTGGTACATATATA
>NC_133319.1:13112890-13190770 GCF_012295235.1 Primulina huaijiensis
ATTGAGATCCACCAGTATATATATATATATTATCGTGTGTGGACATATTATCCGAAATAAAGTTATCTATCAATCGTTTTCGTCTGGTTGGAAGCTCGTGGTTGTGTAGATATGAGTTAGTGAATGTGAAAAATGATGTTTGAAAATATAAAAATACAACAATTATTGAAAAGATAGACTTGCATTGGTGAAGGGAGATGTGAGGGAATCAATTAAATTAGTTGCATATCTCTATCAAAAGTTTTAAAAAGTTTTTAATATTTTTTTAAACCCAATTAATAATTATATGAATGGAGTGCATGACTATATAAAATATTCTAACCAACATTTATTTATTTATTTTTATAAAAAATATGATTCATAAATATTTAAGTATTAATCAATTCACAAAAACTTTTATGTGACCGTCTCACGAATCAATTGTGTGAGACATATCTCTAATCCGATCCATGAAAAAACATTATTTTTATGTTAAAAATATTACTTTTCATTATAAATATGGATCGATTCGACTCATGTCACGGATATAGATATACGAAATATTATGCAACAAGTATAGGTATCGACTCAAGCTTACTATTATTATATTCATATAATTTATCCCAAATCATATCTCTAGCATGTTTCTCAAATAACTTAATGATATAAAATTTTTAAAAAAAATCAGAATTATTCAACGATGAAGATATATGTACATTGAATTTTAATTTTAGGTATGTAATAATTTTTCCATTATAATTTTTTAATTTATTTAATAAAAAATTTTATATGTGTGTATAATTATGTCAGATTAGTTACTTATATATTTTATTGAATATTTTTAATTCCCTATATATCTTGAAGTCCACACTTAAATTATTTATGTGCATCTCATTATTGCCGAGTTTGAAATTTTCTAAGTGTCAGTCTTAAGCCATATCAATTCATTGGATGTGCAAAATTTAAGTTTGATTTTGACAATGAGAAATAATGAGTTTGGAAAAATATAATATTTTAAAATTTTTGATTTATTGCTTTATCAATTTCTTGAATTATACGATTGAGATATTGTTTTATTTATAATCATAAGTTCAATATTAAATTTTAAATATGAAATTAAATTGCATGTTGCAAAATAATGCATTCATGAAATACTAGCAATTTTCCATAAAAATTAGCAACGCTTTTAATATGAATTGTGATATATCTATACATAAAGTCCTATAACATATTTTTATCGTGAAGGTTTTTAAATAAATTTATTAAAAATCAATTTTAAAAAGGCAAAATAAGCTAGTTAATAACTTAAGATGAAAATTATGCATATGTAAGATCGAACGCTTATCGTTTTATCAAAAGTTATAAATAACGATAATGATATAATTGAATCTTTTAAGGTATATTTCAACCCAAGTGTCACGTTGGACAATCATTGCGTTACTTGCAATGCACATGAATCGAACTCGTGATTTTGACTTTGATACTAATTGTAAGTCAATCGGTTGACTCCTCACTAAAAGTATAACTATTGTTATTGATACAACTCAAATTTTTGAAGAAAAAATATTTTAAATTTTTTTATATCAATTTATGAAAACTCAATGGTAGGAAAAGAAAAACATTGAATACAAGTATTTTCGAAATTATAAAAATTTGAACAATCGGAACTAAATTTACATCAAACAAATTAAATTTTAGATCTAACAATAAAAACTTTCACGAAATCCTATGTTTCCATGGAATACATAATAATTCAACGACATTTTACGAATCAATGGACAAAATCGTGGGCAAGAGAAACGAGGGAATTGGAAGGAAATTAGAAAGAATAGAGGGGTCTGTTGGCAAATATAAATAACAAAATTAATTAATTAATTTCAAGGGAGGGAAAATAGCAATAAAGAAACTGAACTGAAACCGAAGCTCGGGCTCAAGCTGAAACTGCAAAAATCGAATCCTTCCTCCTTTGAATTTTTTTTTTCAATAAATTTAACAAATATTTATCGAAAAATCCGTCGCATAGAAGAAATCAGGGACAATGGCAACGATTAGAATCCCAGAAGTTGTTCCTTCTCCAGCCCAAGACAGCGAAAAACTCAAGAAAGCTTTTCAAGGTACACTTTTTCTCCACACACAGCACAATCTTGTTTGTGGGTCATTGTTGTTTTTTGTTAATCCAATTGAGTGATCATGATCTTATGTTTTTATTCAGTTTCTTCTTTGATTTATTGGTGATTTTGTGAAGATATATTGGAAGTTATGTATTCTTCAGACGTTTGTTGTTGGTTTGTAGGATATGGTACGGATGAGAAGGAGATAATAAGGATTTTGGGGCGCAGAAATGCTAGCCAGAGGAAGGAGATCAGAGATACTTACCAGCAGCTTTACAACAAGTCCCTCATCGATGTTCTTTTCTCGGAATTATCTGGCGATTTCAGGGTAATTTTTTTTGGAAAATTAATTGAAGTCAGTTTAAGGCATCCGTTATCCTTAGTGTTTTTAAGTAGAAATTGAAGGCGGGTTGGATACCAAATCTGGATCAGTTGCGTTTTGTAGCCTTAAATTTATGGGTATATAGAAAAGCTGTTATTATGATGTTTTTATGTTTAATTCAATTTGAGGTTCCATGTTATTTGGCTGTTTAGAGTTGGGTTGATCTTCTCTGCTGATTATTGCAAGTGTTTTTTTTATTGATGGATTATAGAAAGCGGTGATCTTATGGGCTTACGATCCAGCCGAAAGAGATGCAAGGCTTGCAAATGAGGCCTTGAAATCAAAGAGAAAAAGTATTGCTGAGTTACAAGTAATAGTAGAGATAGCATGTGCGGCATCACCTCATCATCTGGTTGCCGTAAGGAAAGCATATTGTTCTTTGTTCGACATTTCACTCGAAGAAGATATAGTATCTAATGTATCTCAGCCTGTCCAGAAGGTAATTTGTTTCTATGTTGGAAAATATGATGAATTTGATTACACAACTTGTGATAAATTTGATTGGAAATGCTTCTGACTTCAGATCCTTAGCAACGTTAAAGAACATCATTCTGGTTTTTGGATAAAAAATTGTTTCTTATATGCACAATGGTTGTCTGCTTCGAAGCTGTGCTCAATAACTTTCCAAAGAACGTCTGTCTAAAAAGTTATAGTTGTTAGTGGTGTGGTTCAACTCAAATTGTATAGTAGCTCATGTATCTGGTTTTGATTCATCTTCCACATATGCTACCACACAGAACAGTAGATGCAGTTGTTACTGCCTAACAATGTCTTTTCGACCATATGCCACATAGGCCTCGTATAGGTCGGCATATGCAATGGCTGATGACTGACAATGTTGCCTTGAAAGGGGTTAAACAGTTCCACTTTGTTTATAAGATGACATGCTACCAAAGAGGAATCCTGAGATAACCTTTTGAACACTCTCGAATTTTGCGTCAAACCATTTAAAAAATACATTAGATCAAAAGTAACATAATCAATCATACTTCAACTGGTCTGTTCTGTCCATTCTAACTCTTCTAATATACGGTTATTGAAAAGATATTGGTAAGTTTAGCGAGGTCATACAGACACGACAAAGAAGTGGTTGATTCAACTTTAGCCAAACTGGAGGCAGCAAAACTACATGATGCTATTGTAGCAAAAAAGCTTGACGATGAGGAGCTTGTGCTTGTGCTCAGCATAAGGAATATGTTTCAGCTCAGAGAAACTTTCAAGTGTTACAAGGATAATTATGGGATATCAATAGAGCAGGTTTAGCATTTTAATCATATTATTTAAGTCATTCTGAGCGCCATTTTTACAATTTTCTTTGTTCACAGGACATAATGGCTTGTGGAAAAGGCATTTTGGAATCTATTATGAAAGTAGCCATTTGGTGCATAGATACACCGGAAAAGCACTTTGCCGAGGTGAATCATAAACATCAAATTTCTGCTTTTTACTTTGAAGTTTTTTCCAAAAACAACCAGTTTGTTATATATCAAACAATATATTTTGAAATTAAATTATGTATATCTAGAAGTTCGACTGTATTTCGAATTGAAGAGATATTGGTAGAGTTTAAGAGCATACTGTATGCCTCGATGATCAAACTTTATTTCTTCTACTTTAAATTCCAACACATCACGGCTGACTGGATGCGGAAACTCCTCCCAGGTTATTAGAGCCTCAATAGTGGGGCTCGGAACCGATGAAGATTCGCTGAGCAGAGCCATAGTTAGTCGAGCAGAAATCGATTTGATGAAAGTCAGGGGAGAATATTTCGAAGCAAACAGATCGAGTATGGACAATGCAGTGATTAACGACACTTCTGGGGATTACAAGGACTTCTTGATGACTTTACTTGGTGCAAATATCTGATTCTTTCCAAGTAAAACGCATATTCTCGTGCAATAAGTGATTTGATTTCTTTGCAAGAGGATTCAAATTAAAATGCTTGATGTGGATTATTAGGTAGTTGAAGGCAGTAAAAATTATATTGGATTTGGTGGGAATTTGGCACTCTTGTTGCTATAAAAAGTTGTAGATGGTTGAAAAAAATATTAGTTTTATTTTATATCTACTTGTTTTTCTTGGAAAACAATAAATAGGTGAAGGCTGTTTGTTTGTTTGTGAAAATGAGAAATCTTCAGCTTGTTTATGTGTTGGTTCTGTCATATTAATTAAATTCTATGTATATCCTTCGTATTTATCAATATATTTCAACCTTTTGCATATTTACATTTATACAAAAATTAATGTGAGATTGTTTTACATGTCAATTTTGTAAAACAAATATTCTATTTGAGCACTCATGAAAAAATATTACTTTTTATTGTAAAATATGGACACGAATGACTCGTATCACAAATAATATGTGGAATCGTCTCACTAGAGACATACTTATTCATTTACTTCACATATATTCTTATTTTAAATTATTTACTAACGGTCATGCACACACTTTGTGTTCTATGATATAAGAATATTTTGTTTTATATAAATTTAATAATATTTTGTTTTAAAATTAAAATATATAGCGTAGTTATGATATTTTGACAAATGGATTGTATGATTTTAGTGCTGCATGATGTATTTTTTAAACTAAAATTTTTTTTTTGCTAGATAAAATTTTTATTTAACAAATTGTAAATTAATTGAATAGAATTTTTTTACAATTTTTTATTCTTCGGGAGTAGTTTTCTTTTATCCATATCACGAAATATTTTTTAAATTAAAATATTGTTTTGCTAGATAAAAGTTTTATCTAACAAATTGTAAATTAATTGAAAAATAATTGTATTTGCAAATGGAGTGATCATCCCAAAGAGACCAAGATAGTTACTCTAGCTGCATGTTATCTCTTTAACCATTTACTATTACTATTATATAAAGGCTAAAATAATCATCTGATTATGTTATCTCTTTAACCATTTAATCATCTGCTAGATGCATGTTCATCAAATTTACTCAGTTAGCAGGAAAAATAATCATCTCACTCTTTAAAATAGTTTTTCCACTTAAATCTCAAATATAACAATAACAGAAATCTTCTGATTTTCAGAAATAAATGAGTATCAAACTTATGCACTGAACATATATATATATGAATTTCATGACTAACAGATATCAATTCCATATATTTTATTCTTTTAAATGGTTAGGAATAAATAAGAAATAACATGAATAAAATATGTTCATAATATATAATCATATAATTATTTCATAAATTTTAGTGCTTCAAACATACAAACTTCAAGAATCATCCTTTGAACATGTAGATATAATAATTGGTCGGGTTTAACACAAATATATGAGTTAAAATAGAAAGCCCATTTACTGTAATATTCTTAATAAGTTTTGGTTGGTGTTTGAAAAAGTTCTGATCTTGCTACTGGAATGCTGATAAAAAATGGACATTAACAGCTTAGAAATAACGTTTTTCCTTGCTCAAATTTTAGCGGGAGTTGTTCGGAATTTTGTGTAACAATGATTTAGAATTTCGTGTGCTATTTTTTAAGATGAAATCTTACCATTAGCCTCTCATTATGCCATTATTTATCATAAATTTGAATAAATATGTCAGTTGCAAGATTTAAAACGGTTGCTGATTGTTAGTATGGTCTGCTGAATCTTGTATGTTGAAATAGATTACTGAAACTTGTCGTGCTCAAATTGTCTGCTGAAAATTGGGTTACCCTACTGAAATCAATAGATATGCTGAAATTGTTAGCTTTGCTGAAATTTGAGGTTTTCGTATCCCTACCTCTCTATGAGAAGTTTCATCCTCGAAAATTGATTTTTATTGTTGCTCGAAAAGATAAGGGCATCGCTTGCGCATTTCTTCTTCTAGTTCTAATGTATCTTCATGCTCCGTATGGTTGGACCATTGGACCTTGACGTAAGGTATAGACATTCATCTCAAAACTTGATCCATGGTGTCAAATACGCAGATTGGGATTTATTCGTACAATAGGTTCTTATTCAGATTATCTTGAACTACCAAGGGTCCCATTTCTTGTACATTGCTCAGACCGGATATGTATCCCCTTAGTTGTGATACGTGGAAAACTGCATGAATTCTGGATAAGCTGCGTGATAAAGCCAATAGGTAAGCTAGTGTACCTGTTTTCTTTAGTATTTCAAATCCCACTTATCTTGGATTCAACTGCCTTGTTTTGTCAAATAGAATCACGCCTTTCATCGGATAAATCTTCACGTAAAATTTTTCCATGATTTCAAATGCTAATGGTCTCTTTTTTAGTTTTGGTCAAATATTTTGACGATCTTGGGCCACCTTGAGCCTTTCTACAATGATCTTAGTTTTATCCATAGTAGCTTGAATGAGTTCAGGTCCGGTGATGGTCTTCTCTCTACCGACACTTTCTCCCATAAAGAGCTTTATAAGGAGCCATACCCAAACTTCTATGTAAGCTGTTGTAGGAAAATTCTACCAGAGATAGTGATCACTCTAGTTTGAGCTCAAACCTAATGCACAGACCTGCAACATGTCCTCGAGCGTTTGAGTAGTTCTCTCGGTCTGTCCGTCAATCTACAAGTGCTATGTTTTGCTAATAGTTACCTTCGTACCCATCGCCTCTTGGAAGATTTTCCGAAATCTCGATGCAAATCTTGGATCTCTATCAGAGACAATGCTCACTGGTACTCCATGCAATCTCACTATACTATCCATGTAGAGGGCTGACAATTTATCCAAATTTTAGTTCATGTGTTTAGGTAGGAAATGTGCGGATTTAATGAGTGTATCTACAATCACAGATCCCATCGTGGTTCTGTCGTGATTTTGGCAATCCCACTACTAAATCCATGAAAATATTCTCCCATTTTCATTTCGGGATTCTAAAGGTTGAAGTAATCTACCGAGTTTTTGGTGTTCGGCTTTCACTTACTGTCATACCAAGCGCTTGGAGAAGAAGTTTGCAACATCTCTCTTCATCTCACTCTACCAAAATTTCTTCTTTAGGTACTTGTATATTTTGATGCTTCCAAGAAGACTGAAAATTTTGATTTGTGCGCATCTGACATGAATTCTTTTCGTAAGTTTTCAATGTTTGGCGCACAATGTCTATCTTGCATCCAAGCACGCATTTGTGGTCAATTTGATATTCAAAATTCTTTTCTTCTTTGATTTGGGCTTTGATTTTTTTCAATTTAGGAACTTGGTCCTGACTTAGCTTATTTCTCTCACGCAGACATGGTTCAATAGATAGAGATGCGAGGATCATTTTTCCATGTTCTAGCGACTTAGAGCGTCAGCTTCTTTGTTGGATTTCCCCGGGTGGAAACTTATTGTCAGGTCAGAGTATTTCAAAAGATCTATCCACTTTTTTTTTGTCTCATATTCAATTCCTTTTGTGTGGAAAAATATTTGAGAATATAGTGTAGTGAAGATTTACCATTTAGCCTCCTACATATAATGCCTCTAAATATTCAGAGCAAACACTATTGGAACTAACTCAAGGTTGCGAGTAAGGTATTTTGCTCATATGAATTCAACTGTCTTGATGCGTGTAAATCACACTTCCCTCTTTCATGTACTGTTGCGTGATTTCTTACCACAAGTGTATGATGTCAAACTTTATACTCTGTTAAGTACGTATATCGCCCTACAGAAAATGAATAATATAATATTATACTAAGTAATATAATGAAAATAATCTTAAATTTATCTAGAAAATCAAATATGAGATTTATGATAGAAATCGACAAAAATAATAACAAGGGAATCAATGAGAGATAAATGCTAGAGGATTGATTTCACTTAGCTATCCACTATGGTTAGTTTCTCTCAATGTCTATATAATAAATTCTTCTAGTTTATTATACAATAATTCTCAATCTTTTATACTCCATTTCCTAAGTGATACGTAAAAATGTGTGATTGAATATCGATTCCGATATCCCTATTAAAAATCAAATGTTAAATAATATAATTTGCACAATAATTCTCGTTATGGAATCAATGTATTTTTAGGCCCCCGAACTCTATAACAACAAAGATGTATTTTCATATGGTCATATTAAAAATCCGCTGTCTCGAGGGCTAGATTTCAAATAAATATGACGACTAAATTAGCGATCAATTAATTAAGAGCAAAAAAAAATCAAGGAAACACAAATAAAATAAGAAAAGAATTAAAATATATAATCAAAAGGTCAAAACCATAGTTTCTAGTCAAGCTATATCATCTTCTAGAAAATTAAATTTGTTCTTATTTCTATTGGGAAAATGCATGAGATTCAAAAACCAGCCGATGAGATAAATGACTTATCATTTAGCAACATTGAATGCAATTCTTCTGAATATAGTAATCAATCATATCTGCACAAAGGAAGGTATAAAACGATACACCTTCTCTAGTCCAGCACGATGTAAGAACATGATCAGCCAGAAATCAAAACTAATTGGATTGCAACTAATGAGAGCAAGGCTAAGCATAGAAGACTTCATTATGTTGAACAGTAGAGTTCTAAGTTTAGACAGACATGCCTAAAATTCAGTAAAGGTCAAGCTGGTCATGATCATCATACCAGCTCAAATTGGTTTCGCAAGAAGCCAAGTGCTACTACTTAAATTATAATTCACCCAAGTGTATGTTGTCTGCAAGTAATATATTTCATAAGTACGAGATCGATCCACAGAGAGCTTATTTTAAGTTTAAATTTATTAGTTTATAAATTATCAAATACAAAAATGAAGTTTACAAATTATAAATTTTGTCAAGGCTCTAGGATTTATTCTTGATTTATGTAATATTGTTTAACTAAAAGTAAATCACCATAATTAATGGTTACAAGAAAAAGAAAATTAAATATTTAAACACATACATAATATAATATAGTTCCCACTATGAAAAATAAAGAATTAACCGATATTTTATATATGGTATATATGATTATATATATAACTGTATAAATATAAAATTGTATAAAATAAATGTTAAATTAAATCATTATATTTCATTTAGAACAATAGACAGAGCCACGCTATTGCCTAAATGATATATATGATTTAATAAGTTAGTTGCGGTAAAGTAAAAGTTAGACGCGAAAAGTAAAAGTTAGTTGCAATAAGATAAATGTTAGTTGCAATAAAGTAAATGTTAGATTGTTAGATGCTAGTATTAAATCATAATATTTCATTTAGAACAATCGGCAGAGCCATGCTATTGTCTAAATGAAATATATGATATAATTATATATATATATATAATAACAATAATAATAATTGATGAAATATTTATTGTATCAAAATTAAACAATAAATCAAGATAACCACTTCGATGGTATCAATCATTTGATGTAAATCGATAACAACAAATAATTCATTTTTATTCCTACAATAAAAAAAGCTAACTAAATGGAAAGAAATATAGAAAGAATATACAAAATATAAACAATCTTAATTCACCAAGAATTAATCCTCTTCACCTTGTCATATTAGATTTAGATTGTCATGAGCTTACTTTTTATCAACACTAAAATCATCACTCATAGTTGGGAAAGAAAATATATTGGAACTTAAAACTTTTATACACACACACACACTATATTTTACAATGGGATAGGATGCTCTTCAAGCTAACACAAAGCCTCTATTTATAGGCTAAATGAGAGGAAATGCCAAAATTTTCATTATTGCCAGGTAGTCGTAATAGTAGTTTTTGTCTCCTCCAACTTCAACTCCATGGCCCTTCTTTGAATGCTATGATCCACGACTTTAATATCCGAATTTGACTTTGCTCAAAACAGCAAACATGTAGGGCATTGTCTGTAGATGAATTTGGCCTTTTGGTTCACCTCATTTGGATAAATATTGGAATAATTATGATTTTTTTAGTATAAGCTGGTTATAGTAAAAGTAAATATGTCATCCTTTTGATATTTGCACAATTTGATCATCTTAATGAATTTTTTAGGCATTCATGTCTTCTGCAAAGTTGTAGGTACTTTCTCAAGGATTTCAAACATGTATGAATCACCTCAATTTGAATTTTGTAGCTCGAGTTATCATTATTTTACTAACATGTAGAAAACCTGAAAATAAAAGATATTTAGTTAGACATTTCAATATATAGCCAAAAAGATAATTCACACCACCCACCATAACATGTATAATATCAAGAATATTATTGTAAAGCCTCAACTCCATATTATTTCTGGTCAAAATATTTAATGAATAGCTGATTTTCACTCATGTAGTTGGAATGAATATTAACTCTCATTGAAAAAAAACTAAGTATTAAAGCAGACAATTAAATAAACTAATATTGAAAACAAAATAGGAAAATTTACAAAGAATAAAATTCTCCTTTTTTTCCTTCTTTTTTTTTAAAAATAACGTGAATGCAAAATTTTANTATTTATTTTTTTTCGTATAATAAAAAAAACTAAGAGAAGAAGATGAGATTATTCATACCTAAAAAAACATTAAAACATACTGTTGAATCACAAGTTTAGCATCACATGAATTTTCTTTTCTTACTCTTGGATGTTGGCCAATTAAGTTGAGATAAGAATGGATCTAGTTCATGACTAAATCTTTGCAGTAAATGAATAAGTTCACCTTCACTTGTAGCAGAAACTAACATCCTTCGTGAAGCTAATGAAATAAATCCCTATTCCACAAAATCATCAAAAAACGATAATNGGATGTTGGCCAATTAAGTTGAGATAAGAATGGATCTAGTTCATGACTAAATCTTTGCAGTAAATGAATAAGTTCACCTTCACTTGTAGCAGAAACTAACATCCTTCGTGAAGCTAATGAAATAAATCCCTATTCCACAAAATCATCAAAAAACGATAATAGTTTATCATAATAGTTGTTAACATTTAACAAACCAATTGGCTTATTGTGGATATTTAATTGTGCCCAGCAAACAGTATGAAATATTTCTTCCAAAGTACCGAAACCTCCTGGCAAAGCAATGAAGGCATCTGAATGTTCAATTATTTGAGTAATTCGTTCATACATATTGTCCACTTTCATTTCTTCTCCTATTGTTGGTCGTGTAAGATTGGCTAAAGTAATCGGAATAATGCCTAAGACTTCACTTCCGATTGTATGAGCAGCTTTTGCAACTTTTCCCATGAGGCCAACTTCACCACCACCATATACCAAATGAATCTTTTTTTAGCAAGTGTTATTCCAAGCTTTTCTGTTACTTCTTCATAAATTGAATCTTTTCCTGCACTAGGTCCACAAAATACATAAATATTTTTTATTTTACTTACCGTGGACATTGACATGTTGAGAAATATGTTTTCTGTAATTGTTAGATCGCAACATATGAATTTATAAGCATAACATGCCAAAAGTCAATATTTGAACAGGAAAATTATTATTATTCAAAGAAAATAAAATTGACAAAATTAAAACACATATATACAGCGTAGTTGTGATTGTGGCTCATATCTTCCTCTGATTTTACGTTCAGTAACAACTTCAACACCTTCTATGAGTCGAGGATATGCTTCCCATCCAATTTTCTTATAAATTGGCAAACATGGTCTTTTAACATCAGATTCCCCAGATGAAATTGTATATATATTTACTTATCTAAACAGATATGCGTTACTACAGTAGGATCTTTGTAAGGCTGATTCCACCGTCCATATTGATATTTCTCATGTTGAAATTGCTATCATAGTTTAAGAAGTTCATTTTGCACGTACCCACTAGAATGCGTATCAAGAACCTCTAGAAAATTATCCAAATGCTCTTTACTAAGACCATTCTTAATGAATAAAATTTTATCTTCTCTATTCATTGATGTCATTCCAACATTTTTGCATTTCCCTTTACAATTCTACCTTGCACATTTATGACATCCACCTATACGTTTAGCTCTTCGTTTTTTGGAATATGTGCTTTTACCAAATCTTGGCATATATCTTATTATTATTTCACTTGCTTTTCCAACCAATCGGAATTTTGCTTCAATTATCAAACGGACATCATTCGGTATATCATATAACATCATCAACCTTAGTCGCTCACATCTATCTTTATAAATTTTTTTCAACATATTATCAGATAAACAAGCAAAATATTTACGAAGATTCACAATATAAGCATTCATACTATTATTATTATTATTATTATTATTATTATTATTATTATTATTATTATTATTATTATTATTATTTTTGTTGTTGTTGTTGTTGTTGTTGTTGTTATTATTTATATTATTTATATTTCAATTATTTTGGGGAAACTGAAGAAACCGACTTAAACAGTCACGGAGTTCCGTTATCCCCAACTTAACCGGGAAATGAACTAGAATATGCAAAAACAAAATGAAAATATCAAACAACTATTGTACATCATATAAAAGCATAAACTCACCATTAAGAATTTCATTTTCTACAAAAGGCTTAAGTCTTTACCCATTAACTTTAAACACATCATTATTTTTAGGATTTTTAATATTAACAGCACCATGAGGATAAACAAATTTAACTATAAATGGTCATGACTATCTCGATCTTAGTTTTCATGGAAATAAATGCAAACAAGAATTATAAAGTAAAACTTTTTGTCCAATTTCAAATGACTTTCTCATAATATTTTTATCATGAAAGACTTTAGTTTTATCTTTATAAATCTTTGAATTTTCATATGCATAATTTCTTAATTCTTCAAGTTCATTTAATTGCAATTTTCTTAATTTAGATGCATCATCTAAATTAATATTAAATTTTTTAATTGTCCAATAAGCTTTATGTTCAAGTTCAACCGGTAAATGACAATGCTTACCAAAAACTAACCTATATGGTGACATCTCTAATGATGTTTTAAATGCAGTTCTATATGCCCATAATGCATCAGTTAATCTTAAAGACCAATATTTTCGATTTGGATTAATTGTTTTTTTCTAAAATTTGTATTATTTATCTATTTGCAAGTTCAACTTGACCATTACTTTGAGGATGATATGGAGTAGAAACTTTACGTGTAATACCATATTTTCTTAACAAAGAAGAAAATGATTTATTTATAAAGTGACTTCCCCCATCACTAATTATTGCTCTAGGTATTCCAAATCGGCTAAAAATATTTTCTTTTAAAAATTTTATAACAATTTTATGATCATTAGTTCTACATGCAATTGTTTCAATCCATTTTGAAATATAATCAACAACGACTGAAATGTACATAAATCCAAAAGATAATGGAAATGGACCCATAAAATCTATCTCCCAACTATCAAATCTTTCAATAATTGTGATTGGATTTAAAGAAATCATATTTCGTTTTGAAATTGATCCCATCTTCTGACAGTTTTCAGAAGATTTGCAAAATAAATGCGTATCTTTGAATAAAGCCGGCCAATAAAATCCACATTGTAAGATTTTTGTAGATGTTTTATTGGATGAAAAATGACCTCCACATGCTTCAAAATGACAAAATTTAATAAAATTACTTACTTCATTGTCGGGTATGCATCGTTGAAAATTTTGGTCAGGACAATACTTAAACCAGTAAGGATCATCCCACTAAAATTTTTTTACTTCTATCAAGAATTTAATCTTATCCTGTGAATTCCAATGAGAAGGCATTTTATTTGTCACAAGAAAATTTACAATATTAGCAAACCATGGCATAATAGTAGCATAAAACAACTGATCATCTGAAAAATTTACATTTATTGGTTTTTCATTACGAAATGATTCAATCATTATTTTAGATATATGATCAACTACAACATTTTCTTTTCTTTTTTTTCTCTTTAATTATAATATCAAATTCTTGTAACAATAAGATCTACCGTATTAATCTTGGTTTAGCATCTTGTTTATTGATAAATATTTTAGGACAGAATGATCGGTGTAAACAATAGTAGTAGAACCACTTAAATAAGATCGAAACTTATCTAATGCAAATACTACTGAAAGTAATTCTTTTTCAATAGTTGAATAATTTATTTGGGCACTATTTAAGGTTCTACTAGCATAATAGATTGCATAAGGTTTTCTTCTTTTCTTTGTCCTAACACAGCTTCTATAGCATAATCACTTGCATCACACATTAATTCAAATGGTAAAGACCAATCTGGAGGTTGTAAAATAGGTGATGCAATTAAAAGATTAATTATTTTTTTAAAAGCATTTTCACATTTCTGAGTCCATTCAAATTGTGTGTCTTTTGTTAAAAGATTTGAAATTGGTTTAGATATTATACTGAAATTTTTTATAAACCTTCTATAAAATCCTGCATGACCCAAGAATGATCGAACTTCTTTGACCGTTTTTGGTGATGTTAAATTAGCAATAACATCAACTTTGATTTTATCAACTTCAATTCCTTTTTCAGATATCACATGTCCTAAAACAATCCCAAATTTAACCATATAATAGCATTTTTCCCAATTTAAAACAAGATTTTTTTCTTCACATCTTTTTAATACTTCTTCTAGGTTTTTAAAACAATTTTCAAATGAGTTTCCAAAAAAAATTATATCATCCATAAAATTTTTTACAAATTCTTCAATCATATCACTGAAAATACTTAACATGCATCTTTGAAAAGTAGCCGGAGCATTACATAAACCAAATGACATTATTTTAAATGCAAAAGTTCCAAAAGGACAAGTGAAAGTAGTTTTTTCTTGATCTTCTAATGATATCGGTATTTGATAATACCCCGAATACCCATCAAGAAAACAGTAATAAGAATTACCTGCTACTTTTCTAGAATTTGATCCAAAAATGGCAATGGGAAATGATCGTTTCTAGTTGCATCATTTAATTTTCTATAATCAATACACATACGCCAACTAGATGGAATTCTAGCTTGTAATAACTCTCTCTTTTCATTTTTTATAATAGTGATGCCTGACTTTTTAGGTACTACTTGTGTTGAACTTACTCATTTACTATCTTAGATTGGATAGATAATTCCATCATCTAATAGTTTTAATACTTCATTCTTAACAACTTCCTTCATATGTGGATTTAACATTCTTTGTGGTTGTTGATATGTTTTAGTATTTTCTTCCAAGTGAATTCTGTGTGTGCAAATTAAAGGATTTATACCTTTTATATCTTTCAAAGTCCATCCAATTGCATTTTTATATTTTTTTAAGTAATTTAATTAATTCTTCTTCTTGATTTGGTATAAGAGTGGAAGAAATTACAACAGGATATGTTTTATTTTCATCAAGAAATACATATTTCAATTCTAATGGTAAAACTTTTAATTCAAGTTTTGTATTATTATCTTCTTTAAAATTATTTTCAAACTCAAAATTTTCTATTGAAAAAACTTCAGATTTTTGTTTTAACTTTTCTTCCACAATTGTTTCAATTTCATTAATACTTGATTGTTTACCTAAATTGAACACATTAAGTTCTAGAGTCATATTTCTAAAAGACAATTTCATTATTCCATTTCGACAATTAATTAAAGCATTTGAAGTTGCTAGAATTGGTCGTCTCAATATTAGTGGAATTTCATTATGTACTTCTATTGGTTGTGTATCCAAAACAATAGAATCTATAGGATATATGAATTTATCAACTTGAACCAACACATCTTCTACAATACCTCTAGGTATTTTGATTGACTTATCTGCCAGTAAGAGAGTAACAGAAGTGAGTTTTAATTCTCCTAAATTAATTTTTTCATAAACTGAATAAGGAAGTAATTTCACACTTGCTCCCAAATCTAACAAAACTTTTTTAATTTTATTTTCTCCAATGATACATGAAATTGTTGGATAACCAGGATATTCATATTTTAAACTAGAATTATTTTGAAGAATAGAACTTACTTGTTCAGCCAAGAATGATTTCTTCTTCAAATGCAATTTTCTATTCACAGTACATAAGTCTTTTAAAAATTTTGCATAGAAAGATACTTGTTTAATAGCATCTAATAATGGAATATTTATCTTTATTTGTTTAAAAATTTCATAGATATCAGAATCATTTTTTTGTTTTTTATGATTTGTTAATGCATGAGGAAATTGTGTAGGTTTATTTGACTTATTTACTATTTCAGATGATTTATCATTCACCATATTATTCTTCGAATTTAAAGTATCATCATTCTCAAAAGTATCAGGATTATCATCCTTACTCTTTAAATTTAAATGATCCTTGTTTTCATTACTATATGGATCATTAACTATTTTACAACTTCTAAGGATAATAACAGATTTTATTTGATCAATTTTATTATTATTTAATTCTTGATTTTGATTTTTAGGATTATGTTGAGGTTGAGATGAAAATTTTCTTTTTTCACGAATATTAAGTGCAGATACAAATTTTGCAAGAGTTTCTTTCAAATCACTCAGAGATTGACTGTTTTGAATATTGATAGACTCTTGCTTTTGGATAAATGCATGAATTACGTATTCAAAGTTTTTTCTTGGAGGTGTAACATAGGGAATATAACCTTGATGATTTTGGTTATTTTGAAGATATTGTTGTGAATGTTGTGCATTATTATCATTCCTCCAACTAAAATTAGGATGATTTTTCCATCCAGGATTAAATGATTGTGAAAAAGATCTAATATTTGTTTTTTATAATCGGTAACATAATTTCCTTGTTCGTGGAGACATTCTTTAAATGAAGGTAATGTTGGACAATATTTTGTTGAATGATCATGTGTATCACATATATGACAAATAATTTCTTGAATACTTTTTAATTGACCACTCTTTTTCATTTCTAATGACTCAATTTTTCTAGCTAAAGATGCAAGTTTAGCTTGAATATCTATATCATCTTCAAGATTATAGATACAACCCCCATTTGCTGAATTATTGATTTTAGTTGTTGGTGGTTCTATTATACCTATATTATCCCAATTTTGAGCATTTTTTGCTAATGAATCCAAATACTCCATAGCTTCATTTGGGTCTTTATCTTCAAAAGTTCAATTATTCATGAATTCTATCATTTGCCTATCTTTAGGTATTAGACCTTCATAAAAGTGAGAAACTATTCTCGATGTTTCAAAACCATGATGTGGGCATGTATTAAGTAATTCATTATATCTATTCCAACATTGATAAAATGTTTCTCCTTGTTTTTGAGAAAAAGTAGTAATTTGTCTGTGAAAAGAGTTTGTTTTATGGGAAGGGAAAAACTTTTTAAGAAATTATTGTTGCATTTCTTCCCATGAACTTATTGAACTCGATCTCAAATTTTGTAGCTATTTTAACTTTATCTTTTAAAGAAAAAGGGAAAAGCTTTAATCGAACTATATCTATGCTACAATTTTGATCATTATAAGTGTTACAAACTTCCTCAAATTCTCTTAGATGTAAATATGGATTTTCAGAATCTAAGCCATGAAAATTTTGTAAAAGTTAAATAATTTGAGGTTTGAAGTTGAAATTAGATGCATCATGAGGAAAAACTAAAAAAGATGAGACACTAGTTCTAATAGGGTACATATGGTGCCTAAGTGTTCTTAATTGATCATGTTCTTGATTATTATTATTATTATTATTGTTATCATTATCTTGATTATTTGAATTATCATCCATGTTTAAATTATTTTCAGATACTCGAATAAGTCTACCATTTTTTACGACTCTAAATACTCATACAAGTAAAAGCAACACAATACTTATAAATAAAACATAAATAACAAATATAAACTTAATTTATACCTCCCCAACAACGACGCCAAAAACTTGCTACTACTTAAATTATAATTCACCCAAGTATAGGTTGTCTGCAAGTAATATATTTCGTAAGCATGAGATCAATCCATAGAGAGGTTATTTTAAATTTAAATTTATTAGTTTATAAATAACCAAATGCAAGAATGAAGTTTACAAATTATAAATTTTGTCAAGGCTCTAGGATTTATTCTTGATTTATGTAATATTGTTTCACTAAAGTTAAAACAAAGGAAACTACCATAATTAATGGTTCCAAGAAAAAAAATTAAATATTTAAACACATACATAATATAATATAGTTCTCACTATAAAAAATACCGAATTAACCGATATTATATATATGGTACCAATGATTATATATAATTGTATAAATATAAAATTGCATAAAATAAATGTTAAATTAATTCATTACATTTCATTTAGAACAATCGGCAGAGCCACGCTATTGCCTAAATGAAATATATGATTTAATAACTTAGTTGCGGTAAAGTAAAAATTAGATGCGAGAAAGTAAAAGTTAGTTGCGAAAAGTAAAAGTTAGTTGCAATAAGATAAATGTTAGTTGCAATAAAGTAAATGTTAGATTGTTAGATGCTAGTATTAAATCATAATATTTCATTTAGAACAACCGACAGAGCCACGCTATCGTCTAAATGAAATATATGATATAATTATATATATATAACAACAATAATAATAATTGATGAAATATTTATTGTATCAAAATTAAACAACAAATCAAGATAACCACTTCAATGGTATCAATCATTTGATGTAAATCGATAATAACAAATAATTCATTTTTATTCCTACAATAAAAAGAAGTTAGCTAAATAGAAAGAAATATAGAAAGAATATACAGAATATAAATAATCTTACTTCACCAAGAATTAATCCTCTTCACCTTGACATATTAGATTTAGCTTGCCATGAGCTTACTTTTGATCAACACTAAAATCAGCACTCATAGTTGGGAAAAAAAATATTTTGGAATTTAAAACTTTTACACACACACACAGACACTATATTTTACAATGGGATAGGATGCTCTTCAAGCTAACACAAAGCCTCTATTTATAGGCCAAATGAGAGGAAAGGTCAAAAATTTCATTATTGCCATGTAGTTGTAATAGTAGTTTTTGTCTCCTCCAACTTCAACTCCATGGCTCTTCTTTGAATGCTATGATCCACGATTTTAATTTCCGAATTTGACTTTGCTCAAAACAGCAAACATGTAGTGCATTGTCTGTAGATGAATTTGGCCTTTTGGTTCACCTCATTTGGATAAATATTGGAATAGTTATGATTTTTTTTACTATAAGCTAGTCATAGTGAAAGTAAATATGTCATCCTTTTGATATTTGCACAATTTGATCATCTTAATGAATTTTTTAGGCATTCATGTCTTCTGCAAAGTTGTAGGTACTTCTTCAAGAATTCCAAACATGTTTGAATCACTTCAACTTGAATTTCGTAGCTCGAGTTATCATTATTTTACTAACATATAGAAAACCTGAAAATAAAACATATTCAGTAAGATATTTCAATATAAACAAACAATACTAAAATATCATAATTTTATAATTTTAATGAAACTTAAATTTTAAAATATAGGTTTTAACATATAATAAATTATTAATTTTATGTTTCATCACCAAGTCTAGACGAACATTACACTATGAAGAGAAAACCTATTTGGTACTATAATTGCAGGCTGGTTCGAAAGAGATACAAAATTAATGATAAGGATGAAAAGCCTAAACAACATATTGTGAGATACAAAACAAAACACAACTACACATGTACAACCTCACATTCTTTTGGAAACACATACTAATAGGACAATTAGGTTAATTCAAGTGTGGGTCTCGAATGTGTTAATAAGATTAGGACCCAACTAGTTTTGTGTACCAAGTGTTTTATTTCAATGACTGTAGGAATCCAAGAAGAAGCTTGTCAAATAATTTTTTTAGTATCTGGACAGTGGTTATCCTAGACATATGATTGGAAATGTCAATATGATATCTGAATTAATTAACTGCAAAGGGCCAAGAATCACTTTTGGAGATAATTCTAAGGGTAAGGCTATGGGTAAGGATTAGATTATCTATGTAAAAATAATTATTAAAGATGTATTGTTAGTCAAATATCTATGTTATAACGTGATTAACATTAGTCAATTATGTGATAAAATATTGTGCTGAATTTCACTAAAATTTGCTAATGATGTTATCATGTTAATCATACTAAGTGAACAAAACACCTATAAAATTAGTTGGAATGATGATCAGCTTACTGCTCCTACATGTTTTCTTGCTCTATTTGGTAATAAAAACTGGTTGCGGAATAAAAAGTTAAGTCATTTAAACTTCAACTCTTGCCAGTCTAAGTAAGAGAGAATTGATTTCTAGATTACCTAAAATCGATTTTACAAAAGATAAGATCTACACCGCATATCATCTTGGTAACCAAGTTAGAGATCTATGTTTAAAAATAGAAGGTATAACTCTTCAACCAAATGCTTGGATTTATTCCACATGGATCTTTTTGGTCCTATACCAGTGAAAATATTAGGGGGAATGGAATATACTCGAGTGATTGTGGGTGATTATTCAAGATTTACTTGATTAATATTCTTTCCGTACATAGATCATCCTAGTGTCCAGTTGATCAAGATCTAAAAACATCTTCCAAATGAGAAATCCATTGTGATAGGTATTATAAGAAGTGATAGGGGCACTGAATTTATAAACAAAATCCAATCATCTTATCAAGAAGAAAAATGAATCAAGCATGAGTTCTCTGCTACTAGGTAATCACAGCAAAATGATATTGCTGAGAGAAGAAACTGCACCTTAAAGGAAGCAACTAGAAAATGATAACTGATTTTGAGATATCTCAGTGGTTTGGGAAGCAATAGTTAATACAGCTTGCTAACACTTATAATAGATCAGTGATAAATAAAAATCATAATAAGATTCCATATGAGATTTGGAATGACAGTACACCTGATATCTTACTTCAAAATTTTTGGCTACAGTTGTTTCATTCATAATAATTCTAAAATACAATTAACCACTTTGATGCTAAATATTATGTTTGTGTGTTTTTAGGATATTCATCTATTAGTAAATCCTATAGAGTTTACAATTATAGAAATTTGTTTGTTGAAGAATCTGTGCGTGTTAAATTTGATGAATCATATATCTGTCAAAGTGATGAAAACATTAATATTCATGACTTAAGTAATAAATTAGATGATATCAATCTTGATTCTAACAATGATGATGAGATAAATTTGAGAAGAACAATGATGATGAGATAAATTTGAGAAGAACAGTTGGAGTTGCTCCTGAAATAAGCACAACCGAACTTGAAGAAACTGCAGTCAATCAAGATGCAGATGAAGTTGAGCCGGTGAATGACCAGTAGACAAAGATAACTCAAGAAGAAGATGTCACAAACACAACCCAAGATCAAGATTCTCAACATAGACATCCAACTCCCTTTGGATCAATTCTCTGGTGGAATAAGCATCATCTACTCAAGCTGGTCATCACTACTCTAACTACACCTCTAAGAACTAGATGACAAATGATAGATGAATTCATGCATATTGTATTCATATCACAACAAGCCTTAGAAGAATCAAGTTGAATAGATTTTATGCAAAAAAAACTTAATTGGTTTGAGAGAAACTAGGTTTGGTACCTAGTTCCCACACCTTCTACTCAATGTATCATTGAAACTAGATGGGTATTCAGAAACAAACTAGATGAAAGTGGCTATGTTATAAGAAATAAATCTAGAATTTTTGCTCAAGGATATAGATATGAAGAAAGTATATATTTTGATTAATCATTTTCTCATGTAGTTAGACTTTTTCATAAGAATATTTCTTGCACTTGCTGATTATAAAGATTTCGAAGTATAAAAAATGGATGTGAAATCTTCTTTCCTTAACGGTCTATTAAATGAAGAAGTGTATGTTGAACAACCGTCTTGATTTGTTAATCATATTCATCCTGACTATGTGTTTAAACTTGATAAAGTATTATATGGATTGAAGAAAGCTCCTCGAGCTTGGTATGATACATTTTCCGAGTTCCTGATTGATCATACCTTTATTGTTAGAAGCGTGGATACAACCAACTAAGGGTGAGCAATATTTAATGGTATAAATATATGTTAATAATATCATATTCGGTTCCATTAACCCAAACTTTGTCAGAAATTCTTCAAGTTGATGCATGATAAGTTCAAAATTAATATGATGAGAGAATTCACTTTCTTCCTCAGATTGCAAGTCAAGCATCTAGAAAATTGTATCTTCGTCAATCAAGCCTACACTAAAGAATTTTGACATAGAGAGTTGTGATGTTACTGCCACTCCTATGAGCTCATCAATCAAGCTAAACAAAGATGAAGGGGGAATCTAAGTCGATGTAACCATGTATATAGGTTTGATTGGGTCACTGTTATATCTTACTACTAGCCGGCTAGACATCATGTATGTTGACTGTTTGTGTTCAAAATTTCAAGAAAACCCTAAAAAATCACATTATATTGCATCCAAAAACATTCTTAAATATCTCAAGGGTACTCTTTGTGTGGGTCTTTGGTATCCCAAGACTATATTTTTAATATAATTGGCTATTCATATGCAAATTATGCAGGTAGCAAAATTGACAGGAAAATCACCAGTGGATCATGTCAATTCCTTAGATATATACTGATCTCATTGTTCATCATGAAGAAAACTTCAATTGCAACCTTTGTGGCAGAAGCTGAATATCTAGTTGCTGGTAATTGTAGTGCTCAATTACTCTGGATTCAACAACTGAGGGATTATGTCATTAACTTCTTTGAATCCCTAATATTATGTGATAATACCAATTTCATTTCCATGATATATGACCTTGTGTTGCACTCTCAAACGCACATTGACATCAAATATCATTTTATCCCAAATCATATGACAAAGAAGGACATCAGGTTAGAGTACATCTCAATAAATCAACAAGCTGCCGATATCTTCGCTAAGCCATTACCAGATGATAAGTTTGCATATTTTTGCAATATTCTTTGCTTAATAAATTTGATTATATGCATAAAATTAGGGAGAATAAAAGTGAAGATGGTGAAACAGTATGTCAAGCCGGTACACAACTCTAGCTGCTCTAGCTAGAGTTTGTGGAAGCTTGATTTCAAAATGTGTTCTGATCATTTTACCTTTCTAATTATATCAAAAATTTTAAACAGTCCTATATTTTTAATTTATTTTAAATTTTAAATTCCAAATTTATTTCATATTCGGTAACTATCGACACTTTAAATGTCTTTTTAATTTCATGCGGACTAATACAAACCACCTAAAGATAGTTTCAGACTTTTCAAATTTTCCAAAAAGAAGACATTAACATGCTATCACGCGGAGTGACAATTTGTCACCTTGGACCGTTTATATTCTCAATATTGATATCTCATTTTCTTTTCAGAATAGCTAGAATTTTTTGTAAAATAATTTCCTTGATTTTGTGCTTTCTAACACTTCAACATATCAAATCAATTACTTTTTCAATAACTATCTAAATATGAATAGCTACTCCATCAACACTTTGGTGGTGGACTTCGAATGACTATATAAAACAAGAAAACGAAGGAAGTTTTTGGGCTGCAGCACGAAGGTGTTTGAGCTAGTTCTCAAGGAAATTTTTCGTCATCAAAGGGCGAGCACGACATGGTTCCATTTACGGTTCATGGCTCAAATCTGAATATTACACAAAATATGTTGGCCAAAATGTTTGAACGGCTGACCGTTGGATTGACATCATGCACAACCATTCTAGAGGATAAGGCCGCTCATTGGAGAACTGAGTTTTTACTTTCCGTATTCCCACTCTGCTCCACATGTCTAAAGAAATATTTGAAGGTGGAATTCCGTCTGCTCACCGATCTGCTGGGAAAATCAATTTTGGCCAAGGCAGGAGGTTTCGACAAGGTCATTGTAGATAAATTTTTGGTAATGACATCTATCGCATCAGGGATAAACGTCAACTGGCCAAACATTTTTTTCTCTATTTTCACTCTGATGTTTAAGAGAGGCCCTCAATCGAATGGATTTGTTGTTCTTTGTGCTATCTACTTGAACAACACAAGGTTACTCTGGTGGATGTTCCGAAGCTCCATCCAATCAAGTTGATGAACTACACTTCCATCGATATTTTTTAAGAAGAAGAATATGTCAACATGAAGTGAGCTGTTGGAAATCAAGAAATAGAAAAGGTAAAGAACAAGATAACCCAAAGAATAAACTCAAGCCGACCAAGACACCAGTTAGAGATACTAAAAGAAAACTTATTATGTCTTCTGTCTCGGATTTTTATGAGGGCAGGGAGAAGATTCCCCTATCCCAAGTTTTTGGAGAATAAAAGAAAGTCACTAAACATAAGAATAAGGTAGAGAAGCCTAAGGTGAAGAAGATTAAGTTGATAAATCACGTATCTGAACCGCTTTGGCCAACACCAATTCCAATCATTCAATTCTCCAGCTTGTTAAGTGTAATTATGAATACCGAACAGAAAGTTGTAGCTTCGCGGTCAAGCTTGCCCACAATTTACCCAAAGGAGAAGGGCGAATCCAAGCTGGTGGAAGTATCTGCCAAAGTCTCAAATGCTCAAAGCCGCAATTGATGTGACTATTAAACGGGTAGATTAGATTTTTCAGAAGAGATTGGGCTTATCTAACAACTGGTTGACTATCCGACCGACGTCAACTTCTCGATGATCAAGGAAGAGAAAAAGCTCACAATTGTGGCTGAGCTTGAAGAAATCTTTTTGTATTGGGAAGAAACTGAACTTGTTTCCAAAGCTCTAGCCAGACATTCATTCACTCAGGTTATTGAGGAACCTTCTGTAGAAGAACTCCTCACAAGTCAAGCTGATCCATATTCCATCTAGTCAGATGTTAACATTCCATCTTTTGAACAAGTATTTGGGTATTCTGAAAATTAAGCCATTGATGCACTTCTGGAGGATCTTTCAATAGTAACCGGAGGATAAAATCATGCATCTCCGCCATCATCTCCATCTCAAATGCAAAATTTTCCAGAAATTACAATAACATCTTTGGACAATGTGTTGAAGTCATTATCTCAGTTTTATTTTGATCAAGTCAAAGCGGGCCTTGAACCCAAGGAAGATTTGCATGAGCAGCAACCTAAAGAAGAAAAAACTCACATATATTTTTTTTTGCATTCCAATAAATGAAAAAACTACAATGGATGAGTATCTCTCTCTGCATATTCTAACCCGTGGATAACTCGAAATTAGGACTGCCTTTCCACCTCTTGAATAACTCAAGCTGCCACTTCTTCACAGATTCGTAATATTTATATGAGCATGATGAACTCATTGAAGAAGATCCATTGTCTCAACAACTGTTGAATCAATAGAAATTCGTGTCAAAGTCTGTCAACATCTTGGAAATTAATCACTTTCCGCATTTGATCATTTCAAGTCTCAATTGCTCAAAGACATAAGGTATATTTGCAAAATATTCCGGTTGTTAAGCACTTATCAGAATACTATGAAGAATAAATTTGCACATATGCACTCATAACTCTTTCTGCAAATCACAAGAGTTCAAAATCATATTGATTAGCGGCTTGATCAGATTCAGTCTACCCTTGGCAGCCAACTGCAAGAAATTCTGGAATATATACAGCGTGGTGATGTCGAAATGGGGAAGATTACAAAAACTGGAAGAGCAGAAGAGAAATGCTGGAAAATCTAAATATGAATAAGCCAAGAGGGGCGAAGACGTACAAATAAGAAAACAAGATGAGGAGGCCAGATGGAAGAGAGGTGGTAGTAGTGACAGCAACGGCTCAAGTTTCAGAAGATAAGTTTTTATTTATTGTATGTGTATTAGGCTTTACTTATTTTGAGTAATTGTAAAAATATAATTTCATTCACTCAATAAACACATTATTCTCTGATTTGTGTCTGAGTATTTTTTTTAAATAGCTTCATGTATATCAACACATCTTTGTCATCACAAAATGGAGAAATTGTTAGTTTAAAAATATTTGTTTGGTGATAACAAACACCATCAAGCTATTCAAAGTACATCTGCAATTTGCGTGTATTTACAGGTTTTTAGTCGGACAACATTCTCTAAAAGACTCAAGTTGTACCGTATTAAGTCAAGCTGCATCCCAATACGTTTAAGCTCAAGCTGCACTCTAACTGGATTGCATCAGTGAAGCTCAAGCCGCAGACTGGTCCTAGTTGGTCATATACATTAGATAAAGTACCCTTGACATATCATACACAGTATCCAACAATTTCTGCTGAAAAGAATGTTTTTAAATATGTACAAAATAAATAAACTTTCTCAAAAGTCTAAGCCACCTATAAAAAGGAGATTTTATGCACATTAAATAAGGCGTACTACAAAGACAAGTTTACAATGCTCTCATGTCAAAAGAAGGTACAAATGATCATTAAAATGTTTCTACTGTTGGAAGAAATTTCAGTATAAACATGCATATTCAAGACAATAAGCAAACAAGAAAAACATCAAAATATTCAAGCTTTTATAATCTGCCATCTACAAGATCACGAACATCCTTATTCTTTCAATATCAAGATGCTTACTTTGCTCTCGTTTACTTTAAATATTCGATAATCAAGGATATATCAGTGTTACCTTACCAACTCTAGCAATTCACAGTTGTTATTCATAGTTGTGTAGTATCTGTCTGAATCGAGGGTTCAATAGATAGTTTGTGTTTGTATTGTAATGCTAAGAGTTTCAATGTAGGCAGTGAAAAGTCCTATCTGAAGTGTATTTGTACAAGAGTTGTATAAATCAAAGTTTTTTCGTGGATTCCTTCCTAAGTGGAATAAGGGGTGACATAGGACTTGTTAATCTTCGAACATCCATAAAATATTTGGTTCTTTACCTCGAGCTTTATCTTTCTGTCTGCTTTGATTTATTTATCCACCCACTTGTTAACAAATTTCTTACATTGAATATATATGACTTGTAAGGTCCAAATACGATGACGTAATCCTACTACATGCAAATCTAGAGAAAATAGAAAATGACTAAATAATGGTTTTAATGACATGAATTAATTATGATATGCATGTTAAAATTTTTAAAATGTAGTTTTATTTTAGAATGCATAAAACTGTGTTTTAAATGTATTCAAGACGCGATCGAGGAATGGAGATCGAGGGCTGAAAAATGGAAAATATTTTTATTAAATGATTATTTTTAATTATTTAAATTATGGTATATGTTATATGGTTTTTTTTGAAAATGGGTGTTTTAAGGTGTTTTATATATCGAGTCGTATTTTTAAACGGTATTCGTTTTTCTACGAAAATAGGGCTTTTTAAGAACTTGACTATTAATTTCACAAACTTTCCTAAACAAAATATTTTAAATATTACTTAATGGACTTAATGGGCCTATTATACCATGTTAGATGGCCTAAGCTTGCACACATGATTTAATGAACAAATAAAATGAAACGTCTACTGTTTTAAAAGTGCAGAAATATATTTTTTTTTATAGAGCTCACATTTTGAAAATAAACGTTTGAATATTTTGCATGCATGCGGTCCTACTTAAAATATCATTTAAAATAATCATAATTATTTGCCAATAAAAATATAACGAAAACATAAACAAGTAAAAATCCTAACATCCATCGGTAGAATAAATCAGCGTATATAGAAATACTCATATCCTCTCAATCCTATAAAATCATAAATGTACGAAAAACATGTGGTCGTCGGGTCGTGTCGCCCCACAAGGCCTGTCTACTCAGAATTCGGCACCTCCAGTCCCCTCGATATCATGCTCACCTGCATCATTCACATTTAGTGAGTTTAAAAACTCAACACACCTATACCGTTATATCAAATATATACATATCATGCAGCAGTGAAAAATATCGTAATCAACATACATTTCATGTTCGTGGTAAAATCGTATGCATAATCGTGACCTGTCAAAATATGTTAATAATCATAGCATGTATCATCATATCAACATATACGTGTTCATTTTCTTAATTTGAATTCCGTTCGTCAGCTGTGACTTTCGTATTATTATGTCATTCGATGGATCCAACTACGTGTAACCGAGGTACCCGACGGTGGAGGCATCAGCGACGACATTACCCGTCCATTGAGCCCCAATCTTTCGTGTCATCGTATTAGTTACAACCAACTCCCATCCTTCAAAAACGTGTCATCATATTCACCACTTAAATAAAAACTTGCATATACATAATTTTTCCTTCAAACCAAGCATGCAAAGTATTTATCATATTTTCGTAAAAATTATAAACATGTGCATAAACAGTTAAAAACATGATAATATTGTGCTCAGGGCGCTGCCATGAAAAATCTCAACCCAGGTGCAAAATGACCATTTTGTCCCTGGAAATCCAAAATTTATCGTTTTACCCCTAGACCTCTAAAATTTGATCTGAAGCTTACCAAACTCCTCAAAATGTCCCAAAACATATTTATAAGCATTCCATTTTGCCTGTGGAAACCCAAAATTTATCGTTTTACCCCTGGACCTCTAAAATTTGACCCGAAGCTTACCAAACTCCTTAAAATGTCCCAAAGCATATTTATAAGCATTCCTAGACTTAAACTCGAGTTCATTATACAACTTAACCGATTCGTTTTAAAACATGGACCGGAATCCCAGTTTTAACCCGAATCGACTCGAAACTTAACAAAATTTCCCCAAATTTTTGCCACACCTAATAAACATCTAAAAGGCTCTAAAAACCTCAAAAACAGATCCTTAGACCATCGAATCATAGACCTGCGAGCTGCTGAAATTTCCAGCACCAAATTTTCGAGAACCTCCTCCCCTATTCTCGGCTCTAACTTGCTAACCACCCCAACCAGCCTCGAACCAAACCACTAGGGACCAAGACCAGACCCACGAATCCAGCCCCATGCATCCTGGAAAACGCGATCACACACTAGCACACTAAGAACTCCAATCGAAGCACCAACGCGGCCTCTCTCATCTACTCGGCTCCATGCAAAACTGAGGACGAGACCAGCAGGTTGTGGACCTTCCATAGCCTCGGTTGGACCCTACTGGATCGTGCCTCATCATGGTTCAGTCCTTGCCCAATCGAACTCGCCCTCACCTTACACCCAAAACTCCCGAAACCCTCGGCCTTCACCAAGAACCGAGCGAACCCTAGGTTCCACTCACCATGACACCTGAAACGCTGCATGACATTCCCTAGTTTCTCCCAAAACGGCAGCCCCCTTGCAGCAAATAACCAAGAAAGTGAATGGGTGATCAATAATGCAAGAACATGTAAGAAAACCGAAAAAACCCCATGTATAAAACTGGATCGAGAGTTTTACACACCAACAAACATAATTCAACGTGTATACAAAGTGAGAGATGCAGAAATGAAAGTACGTGGCGTGCCTTGGTGTTATTGGAACGAAAACTTGAAGTATTCCACGTCGGGAGGAGCCAGAGAAGCGGGGAAGAAGACTTGTTTGAAAGAAAGAAGGGAGCCGGTGCTTTCAGATGCTGCCCTACGTGAAAGTTGCTGCTGGAGAGTGGGGTGTCGGCTGATGGAGTGAGGGTTAGGTTAGAGAGTGCTTAGGTTTATGTTAATTATAGTATAGGTGGATTAAAAGTGCACTAATGTGATCAATGAAAAATAAAAAGGTTTTGAGCCCATTAAGAAGTAAAAATAGGCCCATTAAGCCCAAACACACCTTCGAAAAATATTTTGTTTTAGTAAGTTCTGAAAATATTACCCGAATACTTAAAAAGTCTCCCGATTCGATAAAAATCGCGTACCGCTTAAAAATATGCTCCTGCGGGTAAAAATACCCAACAAAGCTCATTTCTTGAAAAATATATTTAAAACACCTTATATTAGTTAATAGCAATTAATCATGTAATAAAAATAATTTTCCTGAAAATTCCACGGTCTTCGTTCCTCGTTCGATCGCGAAATGCAACTTAAAAACTTTAATGCATGAATTTTTAAAATATCATGAAATAAATCCTATCATGTAATAATTATGCATAAAATGCATAAAAATAATTAAAACAAATTAATAAAATAAACATGCATTTAATGCTTTAAAATAATTTAATAAAATACCAAAGAAATTTAATAAATTGCATGCATGTGATTTACGTGGATCTTCAAATTTTCGGGATGTTACTTTAGAAGCCCTAAACCCCACCCCAAAACCCTTAAACACACGCACACCACACACAAGAATCCTCCTAGCAGCAAATACACGCACACACACAAGAATTTTAGAAGGGAGGGCCACGGTTTTGAGGAGATTTCAGCCTAGGATTTTCTATGTTGTCGTTCTTCGCATTGCCAACTCGTTTTCGTGCGTAATATACGCAAAGGTACGCCTTAACTTTCTTTCAAACATCTTTCACACCATATTATGTGTATTTAACCATCCTTGCATGAAAAACATGATGCACATCTTTTATTTTCGTTTTTTGACATGCCATGATAAAAAACTTATGTTTGTATGATTTAAAACTCATGTTTATGATGCATAAAGGGGCTGCCATCCTAGGTGTGGGGACCGGGACGCTAATTCATTTCTTAATCATTCTTGGGGAATAATTCAATCAATTAAGATAAACAAGGTCTAAATTATTTTTTTTTAAAATGCAGAACGTAATGGAATCCTTCTAATATACATATCAGTATAAAAGTACAAATCTTGTACAACGTTCGACAAAGTCAAACTAGGGTTCAACTACTATATATCAAGTGTTGAAACCTATCTACTTCCGAATCCGGATCACCACGCTAACTTGTCCTCTCTCTCATCTTTTTCTTGACCCTGATCCTGTCCCACCTGTTGTCATGCACACATACAAACAAGACAACAGCCGGATAACTCCGGTGAGAATATAATCCCAGTATAAACAATGTAAACATGCAATGCATAAAGTCATGTACAAAAGCATAAACCATGTATCACAAAACATAAATCATAATTTATGACACATTAGTGAATACAGATAAAACTCTTTGACTCGTAATCTCAGACTCGACTCATCTCTAATCTAGGGATCTCGGTTCCTGGATATTACAATATATCGAATCTCCGCGATAGGAATCGATCCATTCCTAAGCAACATCGATATAAATCAAATATCCATTGTCTTGGCATATCCGCCATAGACTTAGCATATCCGCCAATGCCTATTCTGACGATGTGCAATGTGCCAGTGACTACTCTGTCATAATCTGGCACCTCTGTCAGTGACTCTCACTCAATAGCTATCTGTTTTTCTATAAATCAATAGACTAAGCATACTCATTCAACAATATAAAGGGATGACATCAATAACATACAAGTATGTGATTTAGGGAAACTCAAGTCTAGTCTGACCCAAGTCGATCTCCCGGTTAACATTGATTTATACCTTTCTTGTTGTAGTTCTGACGAAGTCAAAGTCCTGAATTCGAAGCTGTCAATACCAATCTGAAATAACGTGTCGAATAGGAACAATATCAATATACAACTCATATCAATACTCATTCTGATCAATACTCAATCTATTTCAATATCGACGGCATAACGGTACAATCTCAATATCCCCGTCAACTCAGACAGCAATAGATATCAATTACAAATAGTAACCAATAGCCAATACAATCCATAATATCAGAAATCTGAATAATCTCACTTCAATCTCTGAAAAATCATAACAATTACATACGGTATCTATTCTTCGATCTGTTTTCGATTCTACGATGTCTAATATCTCAAGAACTCGTCATATCAATCAAATCATAATTCCTCCAATATCCTAATTTCAAATCATACCAGAAATTAATAAAACTTACGTCCTTGTGAAGCCGTTGACACGAGGATCACATAAATACATTCAGATTGAAAATCGGACGGTTAGGTCTTGTGTAAATCAAATTCTAGTACATGAAGGAACTCACATTTCCCCTGGAGCTCTCTCTCTCTCGGTCTTTTCTGAAGGAAATGAAGGAATGAACACTATATATATCAAGCAAGCATGGCATGACAGGTGTTGGTTTTTTGTTCTGCATGTCGCGCGCATATGCGCGCCCAAGGCCAGCGCATATACGCCGGAAGTTCTGTCCGGACGCCTTGATGTTCACCCCCTCGCGCATATGCGTGAGATGTTCTGTCCCGCACAATGCTCAGTTCATTCTCTCGCGCATGTGCGCGCCTCCAGACGCGCATGTGCGCGCAAAGTTCTATTTTGGACATGTGATAATTCGAACCTCCCGTGCATATGCGCGTCCTGTCTCGTGCATGTGCGCGGGGTCTTCGCATTTGCACATTTTGATCGTGCCCAACTCGCGCATGTGCGCGCACTACCGTCGCGCATATGCGCGTAAAGTTCTGTCCGCGCAATCTTCTTCCCGCACAGCTCGCGCATACGCGCGCCTTCTCTTCGCGCATATGCGCGAGACCTTCTGGTCACGCACAATCAAAACTCAAACAAGTCAACATTCAATCACGAAGTGCTCTGTCTATAATCTTATCAATTAATCATCTCAGATTAACAGAATAAAATCTCGGGCATTACATTTCTCTTCCCCGAAGATACGATTTCGTCCCCGAAATCACAGGCAAGCACATCATATCAAAAGAAAATGTATAACAGAAGCTAAATAGAAAACTCACATCATAGAAATAACTCTGGGAATTCCTGCCTCATGTCTGATTCAGTCTCCCAGGTAGCTTCTTCAATGCCATGACGACTCCACTGAACTTTCACGAGCGGAATAGTCTTCGTTCTGAGCTGTTTTTCTTTACGATCAAGAATCTGAATCGGTTTCTCAATATAACTCAGAGTGTCGTCAAGTTCTGCCTCATCTGGCTGAAGAATATGAGAATCATCAGGGAGATACTTCCGCAATTGATACTTCCGCAATAAAGATACATGAAAAACATCATGTATTCCAGATAAAGACATAGGCAGTGCAAGACGATAGGCACGATCACCGATCTTCTCGAGAATCTCATACGGCCCAATGTATCGAGGAGACAACTTCCCTCGTTTGCCAAATCTGACAACTCCTCTGAAAGGTGAAATTTTCAAGAAGACTCTGTCTTCTGCCTCAAATACCAACGGTCTTCGTCGAACATTGGCATATTTGGCCTGTCTGTCTTGAGCTGTCTTAATTCTCTTCTGAATCAGTTTCACTTTCTCTGTCATATCTCTGATCATATCAGGTCCAATCTCAGGAACCTCAGAGATATCGTCCCAATAAAGAGGGGATCTGCATTTCTTACCGTACAACGCTTCAAATGGTGTCATCTCAATACTCGTCTGACAGCTGTTGTTGTACGAAAACTCACAAAGTGGCAATGCATCTTGCCAACTAGTGCTAAAATCAGGCACTACAACTCTTAGCATATCCTCCAGTGTCTGGATAGTCCGCTCTGACTGTCCGTCAGTCTGTGGATGATATACGGTACTCAGATGTAACTTCGTACCTAGAGCTTGCTGCAAACTCTGCCAAAAGTGCGAAGTAAACCGAGGATCACGGTCTGAAACAATCGACTTCGGCACTCCGTGCAATCTGACCACTTCTCTGACACAAATCTCTGCCATCTGATCATGTCTGTACGTCATCTTGTACGGAATAAAACATGCATATTTGGTCAATCTGTCAATTACGACCCAAATCGCATCACAACCTCGGGAGGATCTCGGTAACTACGTCACAAAATCCACAGAAATGTGATCCCATTTCCATTCAGGAATAGATAAACTCTGTAACAATCCTACAGATTTCTTTCTTTCAGCTTTTACCTGTTGGCAATTCAGACATCTGGATACAAACTCTGCAATATCGGCTTTCATTTGTTTCCACCAGAACTGTCTTTTCAAGTCATTATACATCTTTCTGCCACCAGGATGAATGCTGAATCGACTACAATGTGCCTCTGACAATATCTGTTGTCTCAATTCTGAAACATGTGGCACAACCAATCGATTATTCACATACAGTACACTGTCCCATACCTGATATTTTGATCGATGTCCTGCTCTGACCATCAATATAGAATTCTGCACATTCTGATCAACTTTCTGAGCCGCTTTAATTCTCAAAATCAGCTCCGGTTCGATTTGCNTAGCATAGAGTCTCAACGGTTTACAATCTGTTTCAAATACTAATCTAGACAAACAGCAATCTTCAATCAACTGTGAAACACCAATCGTCGATAAGGATAAAGAACATACCTTTCGACTCAATGCATCAGCTGCATCATGCGACTTTCCCGGATAATATTTGATTTCACAATCAAAGTCTTTCGGCAAATCAATCCATCTTCTCTGTCTCATATTCAATTCTGACTGCGAAAACAGATATTTTAAACTATTATGATCAGAATAAATCTCAAACTTCTCACCGTAGAGGTAATGTCGCCAGATCTTCAACACAAATACAATCGCAGTCAATTCAAGATCATGAATTGGATAGCGAGTCTCATGTGGCTGCAGCTGTCTCGAGGCATAAGCAATGACATGGCCTCGCTGCATCAGAACACAACATAATCCTCTGTGAGAAGCATCACAATACACAACAAAATCACCAGTACCTGAGGGGATAGTCAACACCGGAGCACTGGTCAATCTTTTCTTCAACTCTAGAAAACTGGACTCACATTCCTCGGACCAAACAAATGGTGTATTCTTCTGGGTTAGCTGCGTAATAGGTTTAGCAATACTCGAGAAATCTTTAATAAATCGACGGTAATACCCTGTCAAACCCATAAAACTGCGAATTTCTGGCACTGATGTCGGTCTCGGCCAACTGATCACTGCCTCAACCTTACTGGGATCAACTGATATACCATCTCCGGATATGATGTGACCCAGAAATACAACCTGTCTCAACCAGAATTCACATTTCGACAGTTTTGCATATAACTTCTCGGTTCTCAAAGTTCTCAATACAGTTCTCAGATGCTCAGCATGATCAATCATATTCTTCGAATAAATCAAAATATCATCGATAAAAATAATCACGAAATCATCGAGATACTTCTGAAACATACGGTTCATCAGACCCATAAAAACAGCTGGAGCATTCGTCAAACCAAACGGCATGACAATAAATTCATAATGTCCATACCTTGTTCTGAACGCTGTCTTCGAGATATCAAAATCTCTGACTCTCAACTGATGGTATCCAGATCTCAGATCGATCTTGGAATAAACAGAAGAGCCCTGCAACTGATCAAATAAATAATCAATACGAGGCAAGGGATATTTATTCTTTACCGTAGCCTTGTTCAGTTGCCGGTAGCCAATGCAGAGTCTCATTGAGCCGTCCTTCTTCCTCACAAATAATACTGGAGCACCCCAAGGAGAAACACTCGGTCTGATGTATCCCTTGGCCAGTAAATCTTCTAACTGTTCATTCAACTCTTTCAATTCAATTGGTGCCATTCTGTACGGAGCTCTAGAAATCGGAACTTTACCTGGTACCAATTCAATGCTGAAATCTATCTCTCGAATCGGAGGCAATCCCGGAATCTCATCTGGGAAGACATCAGCAAATTCACACACCACTGGCAGGTCCGCCAATGATGGACTCGATTTCAGTAAATCAACTGAATAGACAAGGAACCCCTATGCCCTTTTATGTAACAATCGAGTCATAGACATAACAGATATCAAAGGAATTCTAGATCTAGAACCCTTACCGTAAAATTTCCACTCGTCAGCCATGTCAGGTCTGAATCTCACAATCTTGTGGAAACAATCAACGGTAGCTCTGTACTTGGTCAACATATCAATACCGATAATACAGTCAAAATCAGACAACCCAAGCACAATACAATCTAACTCAATCTCATGCCCTTCATACTGCAGTGTACAATTTTAACCGAATTCACGGATATCAAACATTTCCCTAACGGAGAAGAAACAGACACTACAGCAGATAGAGACTCAACAGGTAATGCATGACTCAATGCAAATCTCTCAGATATAAATGTATGAGAAGCACCTGTATCTATCAATACGTAAGCAGGATAACCACATAAAGAACAGTTACCTGCAACAACATCGTCTGGTGCTTCCTGAGCCTGCTCATCTGTCAAAGAAAATATTCTGGCCTGCTGTCTAGGAGGCTGACTAACTGTCTGGCTTCCTCCTGGCCTCTGCTGTGACTGGGTGGATGGTGGTTGGAATGTGTGAACAGCAGCTGATCGTCTCTCAGTCTGTGCTGCTGATCCCGATGATTCGGCTCCCTGGGATCTTTGGGAACCTCTTTGTGGACACACTCTAGCAAAGTGTCCCTGCTGTCTGCATATACGGCAACTACCAATCACTCCTTAGCATTGCTCGGCCGGATGTCTCCCTCCACAAGTTCTGCAGTAAACTCTGGTATAACTCTGGCTCTGTCGTAAACCACAGGAGCTAGAAGAACTGCTGCCAGACTTCTTAAAGTGCTTCCCTCTGGCTTTTAGAAATTCTTTCTTTCCACCACTGCTGCTACCACTCTCAAATCGGGGAGGTGGTTGCTGTGGTCTCGGTGCTGAAGGCACAAACGAAGCTCCTTTCTGTCGTATCAGATCGGATTTGGCTCCCTTAGCTCGGTTCAGAGCATCTGCAAAATTATTTGGTCGTCCCGTGTTCACCAACGTAAATATCTCAGGATTCAGCCCATTTATGAACTGATCGGCAACGGCCTCATCATTTTCAGCAACATGAGGAGCAAACCTCAACAAGGTAGAGAACTTGGCCACATATTCTTCAATATTCAACTGGCCCTGTCTCAAATTCGCAAACTCTGCCCCTTTGTCTTTCCTGTACGACACTGGGAAAAATCTCTGATAGAACTCAGTTTTAAAGACATTCCAAGTGATATTCGTACCTCGATGCTCCAAAGTTCTCTTTGGCGTAATCCACCAGTTCTTTGCAACGTCATGTAACTGGTGCCCAATCAGTCTAACTCTTCGCTCATCTGGGTAATCCAAAGAATCGAACATCATCTCAATATCATCTAACCAACACTCACAGTCAACAGAAGTCTCTGTTCCTTTCAGAGTTGGCGGTTTGAACAACTGAAACCTCTTCAGTAACGTTTCCATCGGAGTTGCTGTCACATCCATTGGAGGATTCAATGTACTACCCTGTTCTGGTATTCTTCGGGGAGGCATATCTGATTATCAAAAGGATTAGTAACCCAATACAACAAATCTGTTTCAGTTCAGTCCCCCCTCCGATCATCTTACTGCAGATCAAAAATCGGTTCTGATTCATTTTCAAGTAATACAGTTTACCAATCAAATCAGATAATCAGGTAAATATGTAATACTAAAAGCAGTAATCATGCTAGCACACAAAAGCAGGAAAGAAAACTCAATCTACCCCGCTCACTAGCTTCTATTTCAGTCTACAGAACCTACAGTTCCAGACCTACTGCTATGTTCTAGTTCAATCTCAAGAACCTACTGCTCTGATACCACCTGCTGTGGGGACCCGGACGCTAATTCATTTCTTAATCATTCTTGGGGAATAATTCAATCAATTAAGATAAACAGGGTCTAAAATTTTTTTTTTAAAATGCGGAACGTAATGGAATCCTTCTAATATACATATCAGTATAAAAGTCCAAATCTTGTACAACGTTCGACAAAGTCAAACTAGGGTTCAACTACTATATATCAAGTGTTGAAACCTATCTACTTCTGAATCCGGATCACCACGCTAACTTGTGCTCTCTCTCATCCTTTTCTTGACCCTGATCCTGTCCCACATGTTGTCATGCACACATACAAACAAGACAACAGCCGGATAACTCCGGTGAGAATATAATCCCAGTATAAACAATGTATACATGCAATGCATAAAGTCATATACAAAAGCATAAACCATGTATCACAAAACATAAATCATAATTTATGACACATTAGTGAATACAGATAAAACTCTTTGACTCGTCATCTCAGACTCGACTCATCTCTAATCTAGGGATCCCGGTTCCTGGATATTACAATATACCGAATCTCCGCGATATGAATCGATCCATTCCTAAGCAACATCGATATAAATCAAATATCCATTGTCTTGGCATATCCGCCATAGACTTAGCATATCTGCCAATGCCTATTCTGACAATGTGCAATGTGCCAGTGACTACTCTGTCATAATCTGGCACCTCTGTCAGTGACTCTCACTCAATAGCTATCTGCTATTCTTTGCTTTTCTATAAATCAATAGACTAAGCATACTCATTCAACAATATAAAGGTATGACATCAATAACATACAAGTATGTGATTTAGGGAAACTCAAGTCTAGTCTGACCCAAGTTGATCTTCCGGTTAACATTGATTTATACCTTTCTTGTTGTAGTTCTGACGAAGTCGAAGTCCTGAATTCGAAGCTGTCAATACCAATCTGAAATGACGTGTCGAATAGGAACATTATCAATATACAACTCATATCAATACTCATTCTGATCAATACTCATTCTGATCAATATCGACGGCATAACGGTACAATCTCAATATCTCCGTCAACTCAGACAGCAATAGATATCAATTACAAATAGTAACCAATAGCCAATACAATCCATAATATCAGAAATCTGAATAATCTCACTTCAATCTCTGAAAAATCATAACAATTACATACGGTATCTATTCTTCGATCTGTTTTCGATTCTACGATGTCTAATATCTCAAGAACTCGTCATATCAATCAAATCATAATTCCTCCAATATCCTAATTTCAAATCATACCAGAAATTAATAAAACTTACGTCCTTGTGAAGCCGTTGACACGAGGATCACATAAATAAACTCAGATTGAAAATCGGACGGTTAGATCTTGTGTAAATCAAATTCTAGTACATGAAGGAACTCACATTTCCCCTGGAGCTCTCTCTCTCTCGGTCTTTTCTGAAGGAAATGAAGGAATGAACACTATATATATCAAGCAAGCATGGCATGACAGGTGCTGGTTTTTTGTTCTGCATGTCGCGTGCATATGCGCGCCCAAGGCCCGCGCATATGCGCGACATGTCTCGCGCATATGCGCGAGATGTTCTGTCCCGCACAATGCTCGGTTCATTCTCTCGCGCATGTGCGCGCCTCCAGACGCGCATGTGCGCGCAAAGTTCTGTTTTGGACCTGTGATAATTCGAACCTCCCGTGCATATGCGCGTCCTGTCTCGCGCATGTGCGCGGGGTCTTCGCATTTGCACATTTTGATCGTGCCCAACTCGCGCATGTGCGCGCACTACCGTCGCGCATATGCGCGTAAAGTTCTGTCCGCGCAATCTTCTTCCCGCACAACTCGCGCATACGCGCGCCTTCTCTTCGCGCATATGCGCGAGACCTTCTGGTCACGTACAATCAAAACTCAAACAAGTCAACATTCAATCCCGAAGTGCTCTGTCTATAATCATATCAATTAATCAATCAATCATCTCAGATTAACAGGATAAAATCTCGGGCATTACACTAGGTCAATAAAAATAGATGAATTTCAGAGGGTTTAGGAGCCTAGGCAAGGCTACACAAGGGGTGGACCATAGGTAAGCCAAGGATGAACGAAAATCGTATGTTTGTGCACTAGGGTTTCAGCTAGGAGGAAGCACGGTGTGCTGCTCGATCAGGGCTTGACCAGGGCTTCGGATGGACGTGGTTAGGTGTGAGGAAGAGTCCTAGCATGGCTATGACTCATGCACAGCGGCTAGGGAAGAGTCCACGCGAGATAGGAATCTTCCCATGCAACCGAGGGCAGCTGCTATGCAATGAGGGAGTCACGGCTTGGCCAGATGGTCCAGGCTAAGTCTGAGGGTGGTCCAGTGAGGGTCATGAGGGTTCGGGCTCGGGTGGTGGCTCGGGTGAATAATCCTCGTCGAGTTAGGTGTCCTAGTTTGCAATCTCGGCTGCGGCTCATGCTGGAGCTTGTGGTGTGGGCTAGGGACAGATTAAATGGGCCAGGGCTGGTCTGTAGGGTCCCTAGTTGGTCTGTTCTGGGGTTGGCTCGAGGTGGCTTGGGTGTGGTTCGAGGAAAACTTGAGATGGCTCGAGGGGAACTAGCTAGGGTTCGTGATATTGGAGTTTAATGGTTAAGAGGTCGAACCATGGTCCACGGGGGTCGGTAAGTTGGTCACAAGGGTAATTTAGGTATGAAAAGTTCATGATAAAAGTTTGAGATTAAAATATTAAAGTTTGAATTAATCCGAGAATTAAACGCTTTATAAATTAGTAAATAGGAAATTAAATCGGAAGTTTTGAATTTAACCTAAACAAAAATGTTAGAAATTAAATTTGAGCTTAAATAATTATTTGGGATGGTCTAGAGTCAATGAAAGTAAGAAAAATCGAGAAATTCCAAGTCAAAAGTTGAAACAGTCATTTTACACCTAGAAAATGTTAAGAGTCCTGACAGTGTCCTGAATGCTGTAAATAATGTTAATATGTTTATTTTAAATGTTTATGGAATTTTATGATGAAACGTTAATGCTAAAAGATATGTTGTATGCTTGGTTTAAAAGAAAAATGATTTATGCATGAATTTTTATAAGTGATGAATATATGAAAAGTTGACGGAGGTGAAGTGATTGTGACTAATACGATGATATGGTTGGAGATATCATGAGGAAAAATGCCCCAGAGGGAGCCCGTTTACGGGAGAAGGCTCCAGAGGGAGCCCGACGATCGTAGTTCCGTCGACATGATATGATGGTATGTAAGGCCAAGGCTCAGTTGACGGGTGAGAGTGTCGCTGATGTCCTCGTCGTCCAGTACTGTGGTTACACGTAGATAGATCCATCGACCTTCAGCTGATACGAAAGTCACAATTAACGATACGAGTTCAATAAAAGGAAAACGTATACGTATATTAAAAAAATATATGATATGATGTGATGAAAGGAAATATGACATGATATGATGAAATGAATAATTGTTTAAGTTTATGCATATTCATGAAAAGCTGTTTTAAGTAAAAGTATTTTCACTGTTGCATGTGCATGTATATGTATTACTTGCTATCATGGTTAAGGTTTGATAAGTCAATAGACTCACTAGGTGTGATCGATGCAGGTGAGCATGAGTTTGATGTTAATGGAGGCCTTGATGGTTGATCTTGCTGGACTGAATGTGCATACAACCCGAGGACCAGCGTTAGTTTTTCCGCACTTATGTTTATGACTTATGCTAAAGATTTAAGTACTTATAAGATTTTATAACTTAGGATGATTTTGAGAGATTTTTGAGAGGATGTTAGAGTTAAGTTATTTTTGAAAATGTTAAAGTTAGGTTTGGTTGACGATTTACGATTTTTCCTTTTGAATTTTCAAATGATAGTTGTTTGATTTACTTTTAAATAATGCAAAGTATTTTAAAATATGTTTATATATATATATGTACGTAGTTTCGGCCGAATAGGAAAAAAAATTTCTGGTATATTTTAAAGAAAAACGAGTAGTGGATGTTTCATCACTAGTCTAGTCAAACTATTTCCGCATTTTTTTAAAAAAAATCGAGTGGTCCAACTACTTCTAGTCGTCCAATAAAAGACATTAACAACTAATAAGTGTTAATGTCAACTTTTGTTTTTCAAGAAATTTTAAAAAAGTTCATTTACCATCCCTCTAAAAATTTTTTCGATCCCAACAAACATATGGAGTATGAAAATGAGGCCACATAGAGAATTAAATGTGAGCTTCAATATTTTGATTTATTGTTTTAAATTTTATTATTAGAAATCAAATGACAATGATATGGGGGAAAATTTAAATTTTATCCTGTAATTTGAATTTTTCAATTTTTATCATGTTATCGGTCAATTCACGTTATTAGTCCATCAAGTTGCACTTTTTTTTTTTCAATTTTAGCCCTTCTTCATTTGAGTATTGATGTGGTTCTGGAATATGATGATGCGTCACGAACATTGTTGATAAGGTATTTAACATTGCTTATGTGTCCAATGGCGTGTCATGATCGAGCTTTCCTAACATAAGAATTTATAACAATTAAATCTCTCCAAGCTACTCGATATTTACCACAAGTGTACGAGTTAAGTTTTAATACAATGTAACATGTACGAATATCGTTCCACAGAGATTGATAAATGAAAATTTTACTTCAATTGGAATTTTTTATTTAAGTTTAACAAAAATGTGAAATTTATTAAACTAAATTGAGTGTCGAATATATATATGAAAGAAAGAAATATAAATAATGTAAAGGAAATATTAACAAACAATTATTAGGATTTTTGTTCTCCTACCCTTTATTCTTATCTAATGATTGAATTTCAATTCGTAAGTCATGCTTTTGACGAAATTCCATAATCAATCAATATACTATGTTGAGCTAAATTAATCTAATTAACAAAATGTAGCAGCCCAAAAATATGTGTCAAATCTTTTTTTCCTTTTTGTGTCGCACTAGGGCGGTAACATTCTACGGCCCTATCGCACAACGCTTTGAATTTTTTTATTTTCTCTTCCTTCAGGTCACGGTGGAGCGGTCATTTTTTTAGGCCCGAGCATGAAAAAATTTGTTTCTTTATTTTTTCTCTTCAATCTCACGCTCGGGCGTCCACTTTTACAGGCCCAACACTCCTAGTTATGTTTTTACCAACTTTTTCTTCGATTCATGCATAGAACGACTTGTTGCCAACACTTGTACTTCAACTCGATTTCCCATCATTTTTCCTACAACCCAATGTTTTCAAGTGACACTTGACCACCCATATGAATTAATTATGAACAAAATGTGGACTATTACACAACAAAAAATGCAACGACTCAAAAAAACGTGATACGATGCATAAAATGAGAAATTACCAAAAATAAAAAGTGCAAATTAGTGGACTAAGACTATGTGATAATATGACCAAAAATGAAAAACGTTCAAATTACATGACCAAAAATGTAAATTTTCTATTATTTTCTTTATTTATTTATTTTTCATAAGAGATACAATGATTTATTCGTTTGAACGATAGTCCTTTGTCTTTAAACACTCATTTACTTGTAGATTTCTTTTATTTATTTGAATTATTAAGGAATTGGGAAATAATTTTTGTTAAATTATATTCAGTTGTGGTTATTAATTAATTTATTGGTCTCTCTAAGATTTAATTATCCATAAATTACTATAATCACTTTTTTGATCACGAGTTTCTACCGATAAGTAACAACTTGTTCTCATTCATCTAAGTTTTCATTGCCAATATATATTTTACTAAAATTTTAATAATTCAATAACTAAATTTGGATGAATTATTCACTCAAAACATTCCCTTTCCAACAACTTATAAAACATATATATAAAAGCAAACATAAATCATCCGAGAACCAACAAAAATAGTTACAAGAACAATGTAAATTATGATATCACAAGTTAATTGTGTTCATAATATTAAAAACAAGAAAATGTAGATTATAATATCACTAATAAATATATATTCGTTGTATTAAGACTTTGCACGAAATAAATAAGCAATTCAACAAAACGAAGGCCGATTGCATTCTACAAGGTTAACCATCTCCATAGTCGTGGCGCAGATGACCCTCAACCTCTCATTCTCCGCCGATATAGGAGATTGGATCGCCGGTGGCTCTTGGAACGACAGCTCGCAATCACGAGGCACGTCACTAGCATCGCTAATGGATCCTACCAACTCCACATAGTTTTGCTGATTAATAACTCTAAAGTCGACATATTTCAAACTAGAGATCGCGCTATTATATCCACTGAAACACGTCTTAAGACTTGATACCAAGTGTGGATTAGTGGCTCTCTTCAAGAGTCCCGAAATCTTGGCAGATGTAGCGCCTGCGGTGGCCAAGGCCTTGTCTCGGAGTATGGTGCACAAGCCATTAGGGGTGGTTTTCAGGTTGGCTCGTGGGTCGGCCTCGATTATCGACAAGCAAAGGGCACCATTCGTCGTTCTCTTGCAGTACTGTTGTTCGACGTTGGCCGATTCGGTTTGGTAAAAAATCAAAGCCACTGCTAATGAAAGACATAGAAACCCTAAGTTGAGCTTCATTTTATTGTTTGCATGCAAGAATCTTTGTTGGTGCTAATTTTTTTTTGTTGGGAAACATATTTGTAGTGAACATTTTACCTGACAAGATAGGAAAATAATGTTTATTTGGAAAATTTAACAATTATCACAAGAAATTAAATCTGTAGATTCTGTCTGCATGGTACTGTTTTGGGTAGGAAATTATGTTAATTAATTTGAGAGATTTTTTAGATATTTTGGGATTTTGAAGAATAAGAGAAGTGGATTTGAAACTTAATTTTCATGATTTCTTCTCCATTTTGTAGGTTCACCGAGTGAAGGAAAAAAATACATTTTAACTTGTACATTTTCTATTTTATATCATCTTATCAATCAATTGTTCAGTGTTCGTACTTTTTTCCCCCACTTTAGCCATTTTTCACCATAATGTTGACTTAACACCGGAAAATGATCACATAACATTGGAAATGTTGACATAACACTGTAAATTTCTGATGTGTCAGATGACATGTCACAATTCTTGTGAAACATGAATAATTTGGAAAAAAAAAATGTAAGTTACTAACTAAATTCGTGAATTGAAGGATTACATGACAAAAAATGAAAAATGTATTAAAAAATGTAATTTCCCCCGAGTGAATCTTGCGTTTTTTAGAGTTGGGGTGGAAGAATTGTTGTACGAGCTAGTTTTGCAGGAATACACAAATGATGATTGATTGATTGATTAATTTTTCGCAGCATTCCGCCTTATATGTACGTCTACGCCATATATCAGCAACCATCAATTTTAACCGTTTCACCAGATTTTTGATTCTCGTTAACCCATCCTTGTGCCACTGAACCAGCTCCACCTTAATACAGCTCCATCAGATATTCGATTCAAGATTTTCTACTGTACACTACAAAGTTTGCAGAAATGTCTCTATTGGATCTCTCCGATCCCCTATTCGTACGTAGATGTATGTATTTAGAGTATATAAATTTTCCTACTTATTAAAATTGTTATTATTCATTAGTTATACATACATCATTTTTAAAAAAAAAAAAAAAATTAGCACGTTTTGCACTCAATAATTTTAGATAGATATTTAGAATGTAATCATGTAGATATAAAAGTATAAACAAAAACTCTCGTGAGACGGTCTAATAGATAAATTTCGTGATACAGATCTTTTCTTTGTTTCACTCATGAAAAAATTACTTTTCATGGAAAAAAAATTTCATACAAAAAATGTTACTTTTTATTGTAAACATGAGTAAGGTTGACCAATCTCACGAAAAAACATCCGTGAGACCATCTCATAAAAGACATACTCAAAAGTATATTGCATAATGTATATTAATTAAATACTATAATAATTTAGAATCAATGAAATATGTAGTCCACATAATCATTGTTTCACCGAAGATTGTTTTAATTTTATCTTCATAAATGCATTACTTTGGAGGAGTTGTACAAAATTCGCAGAAAACCATAAAACAGATTGAACCGAAAATTTTGGTTTTTCGATTCGGTTTTTCGGGTATTTGACCAGTTTAGAATTCGAGTTTACAGTAAATTATTATTTTTCTGTTTTGAGAAGAAAAAACCGAAATATTTTATTATTATTATTATTATTTTTTATATTGCTTCCCAAACAAAAACCTATTACTTAAAATAAGAGAATAAATAATATTGATATATTTCAAATTTATACATTTTAAAAATATATTCAAATGTAAATTTGTATGACCGCTGATTCTTTGAAGGGCATTGAGAAATAAGATTTACAATTAGGCGCCTCCATTCCTCTCATTTATCTTCCCAGATAATCTCGACTGCAGAACCAAGCACACTGCAGAACTTGCTAAGAAAAAATTCAAGAAATATATAAGAGGACAGGAATTACGACCCAAGGTCAATCTGGGTCATAGCTCAAGCATTGGTCATCTATCTTGGCGCGGCCGCCAAAATCTTCGGCAAGGTCCTGCCATGGCGATGATTACAACTCAGAATCACTGAATTTCTAGACCATCTGAACCCCCCCTCCCCCATGTCTTTCAGTTTATCTGTTCATTTTACTCGAATTGCTTCGCAGTTCCCCCTCTGTTCTTCTCGCTGCACCGCTCGTTTCATCCCTTGGCAACGCCCTCAATCACTCAGTTCTCGCCACTTCCGCTTTTCCCTTGCGAACCGAAGTCGTCTCTTCTATGTTTCAGCCTCTAAATCTAAAGGTAAGATTTCGTATTTATCTTTTCAAGTTATGTTTATGAGAATACAATGTGCATTTCTCGGCTCTATACCTTCAAAATGCATGCTTGTTGGCTCTCAATTGGTGAAGAAGTTGATGGGTTTCTTTAAAGTTGTACCCCGAATACACTTGACATTTCATTGGGCGGGTTTATGTATTTGTAACCTTTGGGTTTTAGTATTTTGTTGAATTATTCTTCATTTGTTAATATTTTTCACGAAAAGTTGGAAACTTTATGAGTTACCTGTTACTGAATGGCGGGAGTTCAAGAGTTCAATATTTCGAATTTGCAAAGTTAAATTGGAAATACAACAAGTTCTGTGAATTTCTTTAGCCAAGAATTTTTTAGCGTTATTCTTGAGGTTATTGGACACACCGTCTATCCGTAAAAGAATGAAAATAAAAGAATGTTTCATATGCTGTTCTTCAAAGTCAAACTGTTTAATCTTAAAGATGGTTGCAAGTTGCCGATCTTGTTCCTCTGAAGGATTTTTTACCTTTTGAGAAGTTGATATACATTTTTGTTCCTTGAAGATGCAGCCTGGAATAATCAAAATGATTCATTAGATGAAAGATACGACGTGATTGTTGTTGGAGGAGGGCATGCAGGATGTGAGGCTGCACTTGCATCTTCCCGTTTAGGGGCAAAAACTCTTCTGCTGACACTAAATATTGACCGCATTGCTTGGCAGGTTGTATTCGCAAAAGACCTAGAAGCTCAGAACTGCCTTTTTTAATTTTGCAAATTATTGCATTCCTTTCCATATTCTGAATTGCTTTCTCGCTCCCTTTTTCATTGCTCTTTGGTATTCAGTCATACTGGAATTTTTTGGTTTAGCAGGGTGTTTGGGTTCTGCCATAGGGAACAGATAGTAACGAAGAATGGTTTTTGCCTTATTGGATTTGTAAGAAAAATTATTTTTGGACCATCTTCAGATCAATGGTAAACCATCCGGTATGACCTCAATCATGGTTTTTTTGGTCGATCTTCGTGGATATGTTTTGTTCTATTGACATTTGGTGGGATGTGGATCATGAGCCCTCAAATAAAAATCTAGTTGGATAATTGTGTAAACCACTTGTTGTATTTCAAGTCCTCGTCTTTGGTTTATCTAATTGCTACGTATGAGCCATATCCTTATGCTAGTGGACAACCTGACATTTGAAGGTTTAAGTTGGAGCATTTGGTACTATTTACTATTAAGTTTGTTGTGTACACTTACATATGTTGCTTTAGATGACTGAACAAGAATCAACCAGAAACTCCAGTCGCTGGTAAATATGTTTTTGGAATAGATTACCTATAGCAAGTGGTTTAGGCAATATAATTAAGACTACCAAGCGCATAGAGACATGAAATTTTGTATCATCTATGCTTTAGATGACTGAACAAGAATCAATCAGAATTCTTTTTGTCTATTTTGTTTGTCAGGACTCAGGACCCTGGATTCAATCATTTATCAAGAAAGCTATCTATGTAATGTGTCTTAATATCACACATAGTTTCTGTATTAATTGGAGTTGAATGCAGCCTTGCAATCCAGCTGTTGGTGGACCAGCAAAGTCTCAACTTGTTCATGAAGTGGATGCGCTTGGCGGTGAAATTGGCAAGGTAGCGGATAGGTAAAACTAAAATAAAATAAAAAACTAGAATATTTGTCAGTACTTATATCACTCTTTTTTTTATTAAGTGGCCACATTTATTGGATTGGGTCCTTACAAATAAAAAATGCTTTAACTGTCTCTAGCATCTAACAAAGTTCTTGCTAAACATCTCAAATTCTTCTGAATTGACCTTAATCACTTCTCAGTCCTTTTCCTGTCTTTAATTCTTTGTGCATGTAAAGTTCTAATTTTCTTGTTTAGTTTATTAAGTGGCCGCTATGGAGGATACCTACAGTTATGTTTAGTTTAAAAGAACCTGAAAAGTTCCTGTGACTGATGATGTGAATGTCATCTAAATTAAAAATGTCTGTCTATTTTTTGGCTGTCAAGAGTTTGACTGTCAATTGCCCGAAAAGAAAAAGAGAAGAGGTTGACTGTCAAGAATCAAGTCAGGGCATCTTTATATTCTGCTCCAGTTTTAGTTGATATTTTGCTCTTTCATTGAGAATTTCATTTTTAGTTTGTTATATCTTATCAATGAGTGCACGTGTTATGTCATCCTTCAGGTGTTACTTGCAAAAACGAATTCTGAATGTCTCAAGGGGCCCTGCTGTTAGAGCACTTCGTGCTCAAACTGATAAAAGAGAATATGCTTTGGAAATGAAGAAGATCGTAGAAAGGCAAGTTTATTGATGTATCTTTTGGCATATATAGTTCAATACATCTGTTCAATAGTCAGAACAATATGCCTCTAGACTCAGTATTTGATTTCCCTTATTATTAAAACTGTAAAACGTATAGAAAGAAAAACATATTTCTATTCAGTGAATATTGATGTTTACAAAGATATATATACACAATACTAGGAGCTAAATTAGGAAGATCTATTATCTAATCTTAGAAAATATTTCCTTAATCTAAATCCGACAAAATCTGTGATAAATATTGACTAAGTAATTACAATTATACACAGTCTTTGTTATTTTGAAAGTGATTTTCCCACACACCCCCAAGTTGGGGGATGGATGTTATCCATTCCATGTTTACCAACTAGTCTTTGAAAATCTGCTCCAGCCAATCCATTGGTCAGTATGCCTGGGAAATGAAAGGGGTGCAAATCAGTCCGCTCTCCAGCTTTTCTTTTATGAAGTGCCTATCCACTTCAATGTGGTGTACGGTCATGTTACATCAGATTATGAGCAATAGTAATAGTTAAATTGTTGTCACAATAAAGTTTCATGGACCTTCCCATTTAACCTTTAAGTCTTCTAAAACGATTTTCAGCTACAATAACTTGCATATCCAAAGAGCCATAGCTCTAAACTCAGATGTTGCCCTTGTTCTTGCCACAACATTTTTTTTACTTCTCCAAGCCACGAGATTGTCTCCCAAAAAAATACGTTATCCCGAAGTTGATCTTCTATAAGTACAAATCCTGCATAATCTGCATCAGTGTATGCTTCAAGAGTCATTCCCTCGCCTTTCTTTTATAAAATCTTTTTCCCGGTGTATTGCTCAAGTATTGAAAGATTCTATATATAGCCCTAAGACGTGGTTCTTTGCGGTTGTGCATGAATTGGCTAACCATCTCACCGCATAGGCTATGTCAGGTCTTGTGTGAGATAAGTATATTAGTTTCCCACCAGTCTCTGATAAGAACTCTCCTCCACCGTGGCATCTTCCAAATAATCTCCAAGTTTGTGGTTGGACTCGATAGGTGTCTCTGCTGGTTTGGCACCTAACTTACATGTCTCCATCAACTAGTCTGTCATGTATTTTTGTTGGGATATGAAAATTTCCCTTTCTGACTATGCTACCTTGATGCCCAGAAAATATTTTAGTCTTTCAAGCTCTTTTCATTTCAAATTCTTTCATCAAACCTTTCTTCAAACTCTATATTCCTTCCCGATCATCACCTGTCACAATAATGTCTTTGACATAAACTAACAGCATTTTTTTTTGAGAAGAAACTATTATTATTAATGAAGTTAGTATTACATAATAAGCGGATGAATAATCCGCACAATCGATAACCAATCAAAAAACATTACAGTGGTACTATCATGCCAAAACAAATTTCCAATCCCTAACCAAATTCGAAACAGACACATGACTGAAATCTTTGACATTAGCTGTCCAAGTAGCCACCCTGAACTTTATCATCTCCCACACTTGGGCTTCGTCATCGTACTGTTCTTTGAAAATTCTGTTATTTCTCTCTAACCATATAGACCAAAACGTACAGTGGACGACCAAGTACCAGAAGATAATCGTGTTTCTGCTCCAAACTCCCCCTGGCTCAATAACAAACGCACATGCTGCCCTCTGTGGTAGGACGTAAGTGAATCCCAATTCAAGCTGAATTCTAGTCCAAATTCCTCTTGCAAAGGAGCAGTGAATCAACATATGANGAAATCTTTGACATTAGCTGTCCAAGTAGCCACCCTGAACTTTATCATCTCCCACACTTGGGCTTCGTCATCGTACTGTTCTTTGAAAATTCTGTTATTTCTCTCTAACCATATAGACCAAAACGTACAGTGGACGACCAAGTACCAGAAGATAATCGTGTTTCTGCTCCAAACTCCCCCTGGCTCAATAACAAACGCACATGCTGCCCTCTGTGGTAGGCCGTAAGTGAATCCCAATTCAAGCTGAATTCTAGTCCAAATTCCTCTTGCAAAGGAGCAGTGAATCAACATATGATCATGATTTTCTTCTTCATTCCGGCACAACGTGCACCAATGCGGGCTCAATACGCTATTCGGCCACCTTCTCTGCACTGAATCACAAGTTGGTAACTTTCCCAATGCAACAATCCACGAGAAAATTTGAACCTTTTTAGGGACAGGTACTTTCCAGATTTTTGCGTGGTAGACAAAAGACGGGAAGGAGTTAAATGGAAAGAAATAATTGTAAAAATATTTGACAGAGAAAACACCTGAAGAATCCCCCAACCACACTCTGAAATCTCCCACTCCCACTTCTAATCTAACCGATTCTAAAACTCCTAAAAGCTCAGCGAACTCACCCACTTCTACCTCATTTAAATCTCTTCTAAAACGCACATCCCATTGAAGTGAAGGACCGCTAGAGTCGAATGCGAAGAAACTATTTATTGGTTTGTTAATTGAGGTACAAATCTGAAAGATAGATGGAAAACGCTCTTGGAACGATTGAGACCCTCCCCTCACACATCTTCCCAAAAACGAATGATGTTACCTCCTTTTACTACCCCTCCCACAAATTGTTGAAACGCCGGGTAAGAACGAGAGATGTATTTCCAAGGGCTTCTAAATGTCGAATTCTTTGCTAACCCTGCATCCCACCCATTATCTTGGATCCCATAGATGCTTATTATTACCTTTTTCCACAACGACCCCCTTTCCACTGACCCTCTCCACCACCATTTCCCCAATAATGCTCTGTTTCTCAAACAAATATTTCCCATTCTCAGTCCTCTCCTGTCCTTTGGTCTGCTCACCTGCGCCCACCCAACAACATGACAATGCTTGTCTCCATCTGAGCCGTCCCACAGAAAATCCCTCATTATTTTTTCCATTTGCTTCTCCACCCGTCTTGGAACTCTAAATAGAGACATGTAGTATGATGACATTGCACTCAACACTGAATGTATCAACGTCAAACGACCACCCCTGGATAGAAATGACTTTTTCCATGAGGCCAATTTCCTTGCCATTTTCGATAAGACTGCTTCCCAGAAAATCACTTTCGTAGGCTGACCACTGAGAGGAGCCCCTAAATACTTGATCGGCCAAATATCTCTTCTACATCCAATAGCCTGAGCCAAAGCAACAACTGCCTCTTCCGAATGATTAATCCCCAACACAACACTTTTCTCCCAATTAACTTTCAGTCCTGATTTAGTCCCAAAACACGTAAGTATATTAGCTAAGGCCATTACGTGTCTCTCATTCTGAACCAAAAACAAAGTATCGTCGGCAAACTGAATATGTGAAATCTCCAGTTTCCCCCTCCCTACCTCGAGTCCTCTAACCTCATCCAGCCCCTTGGCCTTATCTACCATTCTTCCCAAAGCATCAACGACCAAATTAAAGAGAAAAGGGGATAATGGATCACCCTGTCTCAGTCCTCTTTCCCCTTTGAATTTTCCCCTCGACCTTCCGTTAATGAATATCGAAAAAGAGACATTTGAGACACATGCCATCATCCACCTCCTCCATCTCACACCAAATCCTTTCATTTGCAGCACATAATCCATAAATCCCCAATCGACATTATCATAAGCTTTTTCCAAATCAACTTTGAATACCCACCCTTTCTTACGTTTGCGTCGATATTCCTCAATCACCTCATTCGCAATGAGACAACAATCAAGTATCTGTCTACCCTTAATGAAAGCACACTGGTTCTCCGCTATAGTACTTGACAAAACCCTTTTTAATCTGTTAGTCAACACCTTAGCCATGATTTTATACAAGCTCGTCGTCAAACTAATCGGTCTGAAGTCCTTGACCTTATAAGCTTCTTGTTTTTTAGGAATCAAGCATATATACGTTTCATTTGTGATACCATTAACCACCCCACCGTCATGAAATTCATCGAACACCTTGAATAAAGCATCTTTGACCGTATCCCAATTATGTTGGACAAAAGCCAATGTAAACCCGTCAGGTCCTGGTGATTTCGCTCCATCACAATCAAACATCGCTCTTTTTATCTCTTCACCCGAAAACTTAATTTCCAGCTCATCCGCATCTCTCAATTCTATGGGACCCCATTCCACCCCTTCGATCTCTCCCCGCCAACTCCTTCCGGTTTCCTGTACAAGTTTCTGTAGAAATTGATGATGTGATCCTCGATTTGTCTTTCGTTTGTAATCAATGTCCCGTCATCCAATTCAATTTTATCTATTATTGCCTTATTCCTTCTATTTGTCAACAAGGAATGAAAGAATTTCGAATTCTGATCCCCTTCCTTTAACCACTTTAATTTTGCTCTTTGGTTTTCCATTTGAAATTTCTTAAAAGACAACTTTTCTTGTTCACACTTAGCTTCCCTTCTTTCCTCCTTCAAAGATTCCGACCAAACTCCCTCGGCCTCGAGCTCATCCAACATCTTAATCCTTTCTGTCAACTCTTTGTATCTAACACCAACAGACCCGAAAACCTCTCTGCTCCATTTCAAAACTTCCACTTTGATTCCTTTAAGCCTATTCATGAATTTATACCCTTCCCACCCCTTGCAAACCACATTATCCCACCACACCCTAACCAAATCCTTGAAATTATGTTGATATAGCCAAACGTTTTCAAATCTGAACGGAGGAGGTCCCTACCGCAACTTAGAAGTATCAAGTATGACGGGCCAGTGGTCTCACTTGCCTGAAATTCGGAAATAAAGTTCTCCACCCCTCGGAGAACAGAAATGTGTCTAACCGGCAACAAATCGGCTGTGCCCTTAGGTTTGACCATGTATACTTAGCATTCAAAAGTGGAGGATCGTGTAATCCCAGCTCCTCGATCAATCTATCAAAACACAACATGCTAGCTGTGTTGGATGTACTGTTCAATTTCTCACACGTATTTCTTACCACATTAAAATCCCCTCCCATACACCAATTATCACCACAGATAGAACTAAGGCCTGCTAATTCGTCCCAAAACATCTCTCTTTCTCTTGGTTTCACTGGCCCGTATATGGCTGAAAACCACCACTTTGTATCTTCACTCCCACAAATCTCAATGGACACTGAGAAATCCCCTATCAGATTATTGCTCACAACAACCACTCTCGGATCCCACATGACTAGAATCCCCCCGCAGTTCCAATCGATGGTAGAAAAACCCAATCAACAAATCTAGATTTCCACAAACTGGCAATGAAACGATTATCCACATGTTGTTGCTTAGTTTCCAAAATCACCACTACATCCGGAGCTTCCTTGCGAACTACTGTACGAACTAACTCTCTCCTTTTTGCCGCACCTCCTCCCCTTATATTCCAAGCACAAATCTTCATAACACAAAGATTGATCCCTTCGAGGTCGATCCTCTTTCATAGTTAATTTCACACTTCAATCTGTTAAGTTCTCTTTTTAATATCCCAATTGATTTCTTCACCCCAGACCGACTTGCATTTTCTGTACTCCCTCCCCCGGTATCATCAACACATATACTTTTATCCCAATTAGCCTTGTTGGAAATCTCTCCCTCGGAACCCGGCGATTCAACCCCCCTGACTGCCCCCCCTAAAAAACCACTAGACATCCCCAAGACTGAGAAGGACGAAGGTAAAAGACAGTTTAGTGAGAAAGGATTATTAAGAAAGGATGAATGAAAGCCTGTTAGTACCTGCCCCGCATCAGGTTGTTCATTAACTGGTGGACCCGCTGGAATTGGTTCAGCATTGTGCGATGAATCTTTCATCGGTGAGAACAGCCCCTTCATTACCGCATCTTCCTCAACTGATTTAAAAGACTCCTCTGATCGGTAAGATTGCTGACTTTCAGAATCGGAAATTTCAAGCCCATTCTCGAAAGAATCATCCTGCGAGTCAACAAAATCTAGGTCTTCTCTATCATCACAATCGTGTCCCCCCTGCTCCCAGCAATTTTTGTTTGTAAAAATTCCTTCATCGCATTTCCCGTCCTCGACAATTCCCACCTTTCATTTATTTTTCCTGGTATACACTTTCCCATAGGAAGGCACCCATGGATAATCGCTTTTCGTGATACCCGATCGATTTTGATCCACGGCAACATCTTTACTCATAGAGTGGATTGGTGATATTCTGAAATTTTCGATTCTTTTGGAACAACATTCCGTAATATCTTGAAGACTTTTCCCCCCAACTTTGAAGCTACTGGTTGGTTCTCTGCAACAAAGCTTTGATTCTGATTCGTTAACGAATTGATTTCCTGCATTGTTGAATTCTCCTGTGTATTAGGCTTTGGTATTTCATGATGATCATTCCCAATTGTATCCTCAATATCATTTGTGGCCACATTCTGCATTAAAGTAGTATTCGCATCTTCCCGATCTCCAGTAGGCCGATACTTGGGCACCTCCTTCCTCATCCTATTTCTTTCCAAATTTGAGTTGCCCCATCCCGCCAGTGTTTTCTTGCCGTTTACTAATACTTGTGCATATGTTTGGCGCTCGTATTGTTTGTAAGCTTTGGAGTCAAACGAATCTACCCGGATTCTAATCTCTATGCTCCCCTCCTCAACTGGAATAATCATTTTGTTATTAATAAATCCTCCATCCGTACCCTTCACCTTAATCTTGGCTGCCTTAAGATCGCGGAAATGCTCTGTATCCTTGCTAATATCCAGCAACCCTCCACATTGATCCCCAATAATTGTAAAGGTATCTCTGGACCATAAATTCCAAGGTAGCCCCGATATGCTACGCCAGCTATTACAACATCTTTCTACCTCATCTACCGAGTTGATATCCTGTCTCAATGCCTCAAACATCAAGGAAATCCCACCATCGAAGAATCCTCTACGCAGCTTTAAGAAGTATGAGAACTCTTCTGAATTCGATGGCCACCACACCGTTTTATTTGCTTGGAACGGAAACAATTCGACTACTTTGTTTGGTGAATTTCTGAGGACTGTTTGAATGCTATCCCAAGAAATATTGACCCCGTCTTTTGTAACAATAAGTGCTTCATTCCACTTCAACTCCTTTATAACCCTGTCAGTGTCCTCTTTAACTGCCATTGAATCTCGATCACGGTTCGTTTGCATTGATCTATCATCGTAATTCTCTGTGAATCTTCTCAACGTATTGTACTCATGACTATGTTCATGCTGTATATGTCGGCTACAGTGATTACCTGACAGAAGCTTGCCCATAGTAACCGATATGTTCTTCCATCCCCCTGATTTGAATCCACTCGGCACAATTGTGATCTGTTTTCTTCCTCTCGATCCGTATTTGTTAACCTCAACAAAACTACCACGTTTGTTAGTGAATCTTTGTACCGTGAAGACCGCATTCCTTCCTCTAAAACGATAGAACTCAGCGCATGACCCGGAGTTGTCTGTGAAATCCTTGAATCTTGAGCTTAACCACCATGCCTCCTCCCGATCGAAATCCATCATGTAGCTCGCTCTCCTAGTTCTTTCAGCCCACCATACCGATCTGCCCCCATTACCCAACCTCAAGGTGAAAACTTTTTGTTCAATCTTAATCACTTCATCCCTACTAGGCAACCCAGACTCCGAACCCCTTCTGATTGGAAAGTTCATAACTATCTACCCAACGGTTCTCCGACCTAGTTCCTCCGGAACGAGAGACAACTTAGCCTGATAAACGCGCACCCAACAGAGAACCCCCGGCGATTGCGTAACGAAAGAAAAAGCAAGGACGATAGCTCTGCAAACTGATACCAAATACCTGTTGTATATGTCGGAATCAGATAACCTTGATAACGAGGAGAACGGAATAGGCAGGGGAAATGAAAGTGAACCGATGCTTCGAGAATGAACAAAGGAAGGCCATTTTCTTATGATATCGTCTAGGTAAAACTAGAAAACTTTAAATGAGCTGGCCGCCGACGGCCGTCGGCCGGCGTCGGAAACGGAGGGGAGCGCTCGGAATAAGTCAGGAGAAGGGGATGATGGTAGAACAGTTGAAGAAGCCGGTAGCTCTATTTTTGAAAATGGGAGAGAGCATTTTCAAAATTCTCTCTCACTAGAACACGGGGGACTAATGATGGGGCCATGACATAAACTAACAGCATAGTCATTCCCCCTGAACTTGAGTGTCTTTACAAATAATGTGTGATCACGTTGGCTCTGTTCATATCCTATATTGAGCATTGCTTTAGTGAATCTCCCAAACCAAGCCTTTGGGTAATGTTTCAGCCCATGTAAAACCTTCTTTAATTTGCATAGTGTCCCGTATTTGAACCAAATATTGGTGGAACATCCATGTAAACTTCCTCCTTAAGTTCCCCATGTAAAAAGACATTTTTGACATCAAATTGTTGTAATTTCCATCATCGATTAACAACTAATAATAACAACATTTTCAAATTGTTCATTTTTGTAACATGAGTAAAGGTCTCAAGGTAATCTATCCCATATGTTTGAGTGTAGCATTTGTCAACTAATCTTGCTTTGTATCTTTCTAATGAACCATCTGAATTGTATTTGACTGTTAACATCCATCTACACCCCACTGTTTGTTTTCCCTTAGGCAATTCTACCAAGTACAATGTTTGATTCTTCTCAAGTGCTTCCATTTCAGCCTTCATGGCATTCTTCCAATTCTCATTATTTAATGCCTCAGATACTGTTTTGGGAATTTGAATTGTGTTTAGGCTGGTGAGAACGGCTTTCTGATTGGGGTAAAGATTTTTGTAAGACATGTATAGGTTTGGAGGGTGTTTAGTTCATGTACGGATGTACGGGTTCCTTTTTTAATAGCAAGGGGAATTTCATAATCATTTTGATCAAGGAAATTCAGAATATCATCAGTATTAGAATCATTTTCGTCGATTACCTCAATAAGTTCGAGAGCAGAGGCTGTTTGGATGACTGGACCTGCACCGATTTGGTGACTGGTGCCTTCTTTCTTGTATAAACCAGCAGTGGTCGTGTAGAACTTTGAACTTGAGCTGTAGGAGACTCGGGATGAGAGTCGAGCTTGGTAGGAGTGGTAGGATATTTGCGTGCTTGTGGTTCGTTTGTGAAAAAATCAGTGTGTGGTTGGGCAGTATGTTGTTGGCCTGGTGTTTCTGGTTGGGCAGTGTGCTTTTGGGAAGGTATTAAGGGTTTTAGATGAGGCTGGAGAAGTGTGATCGAGGATGAAAAAATCCTTGTCCTTATCTTCCATTGACGAGATCTCTCCCTGAAGATAAAGACTACTGAAATAGGACTCATTTTCTTTAAAAGTTACATATGCAGTCTGCAGATATATAGACTTTCCTTGAGAGAGGATGATAGCATTTGTATCCCTTTTGAGTAGAAAAATAACAAAGAAAAGCGCATTTGTGTGCCCTAGGATCAAGTTTTCCCCTCTCATGAGAGTGAAAATGAACAAAAACAGCACAACCGAATATTTTGGGAGCAAGCTGCTAGAAGTGTTGAAGTCTGGAAAATACTCAGCAAGATAGATATGCACAGGACTTTGAAAATCCAGGACTTTGGAAGGTAATCGATTGATACTATGAGCTGCAGTTGAGATAACTTCCCCCCCAATATTGTTTAGGAACATTATTTTGAAACAAAAAGGCTCTCGTGGTTGCTAAAATATGTCCATTCGTGCGTTCAGCCACCCCATTTTGTTGGAGTGTATTCACACAAGAGGATTAATGTATAATGCCTTTTCTTTGGAAGAATGGTGTAAGGACTTGATTAAAATAGTCCTTAGCATTGTTAGATCAAATTCTTTTAATGTCCCTATCAAATTGTATGTTAATCATGTTGAAAAAAATGGGAAATATAGTGTTCACGTCCGACTTGTGTGTCATATGGCCAATTGTCACTATGAATGAGAGTAAATGGAACAATGGTTCTTTTATTGCTTATAGGAAACGAAGCACGTTTGTGCTTTGCGAGTTCACAAACATCACGCTAAAATCGTCAATATCCAAATTTTTGAACGATAGAAGGAACATAATCTTAAGAACTCTAAAAGACGGTCAAAGGTGTTGGAGCCAAACTTGGTCTTTATTTGATTTAAAAAACTCTGAAAGAAATGAGGCTGAAGATGGATCCATAGCTCTATCCCGACCACTGGATTCTTCAAGATAAAAAAAACCATCTTTTTTGTGAGATTTATGAAGAGAATGTAGAGGTTAGAATATCTTATTTCACGTCTCTTGAAATCTGAACATAGTGCTACACTTATATGTACTGCAAAATGAAAGCTAACAACCTAATCTATTCAAAGATTTAAATTACAACCAAAGGATAAAAGTTTAAATGTGAAAAACCAACTTATCCGATATGATCTTATCAGATCTTCAACACTCCCTCTCAAGTTGGGTTGTATATGTTGATCATGCCCAACTTGGATACCCTGTTTTCAAAAATTGGTCGGTATAAGGCCTTAGTAAGAATATCTGCAACTTGTGCATGGCTAGGGATGTAACAGATTTTTCAAAGTCCACTTCTCGAGTTCTTTACTTATGAAATGACGATCGACTTCAACATGCTTAGTTCGATCATGATGGACTGGATTCTTGACAATATTTATCGCAGCTTGGTTGTCACACTTCAGTTCTATTACTTGATGCCCCTCTACTTTCATTTCTGCCAACAACATTTGTATCCATACCCCTTCGCAAGTTCCATTGGCCAAGGACCAAAACTCGGCTTCTGCTCTGCTTCTTGTTTCTTGCTCCGCCATGTTACATGGCTACCTCATACAAATGAGCAATACCCAGATGTGGATTGTTTGTAAGTGGAATATCCTGCCCAATCAGCGTCACTGTATACCTTTATGTGTCTTAGGGCTGTCTTCTGGAAGCATAGTCCCTTTCCAGAGAATCCTTTGACGTACTTCAATATCCGAAAAACAACATCCATATGTTCTTCAGTTGGATTGTTTATGAATTGGCTTACAACACTTACAACAAATCCATTGTCAGGTCTTGTGTGAGATAGGTATATCAGTTTGCCTACTAATCTCTGGTATCGTCCTTTGTCGATCGATGGACTTTCCTCATTCTTTCCAAGTTTTACATTTGGATCCATATGAGTATCAACAGACTTGTATCCCAACATCCCATTCTCTTTCAAAAGGTCCCAGACATATTTTCTCTGAGAAATAAAAATTCCATGCTTTGATCTGGCCACTTCCATTCCCAAGAAATATTTCAACTGCCCTAGGTCCTTCATCTCGGATTCTTTTGAGAGTAGTTGCTTGATCCGAGTGATGTCTTCTTCATGGTTCTCAGTAATTATAATGTCGTCAACATATACGATGAGAACAGAAATCCTGTCTTGGTTGGAATGCTTGACAAACATAGTGTGATTTGATTGGCACTGCGTGTATCCACTTTTTTTCAATACTTTGGTGAACTTGTGGAACCAAGCTCTGGGAGACTACTTCAAACCATAAAGAGATTTCTTTAACCGATAGACTTTATTGGCCATCGTTTTGGATTCGAATCCAGGTGTAATACACATGTAGATCTCCTCTTCCACATCTTCATTCAAGAAGGCATTCTTGACATCGAGTTGATATAGGGGCCAGTCTAGATTTGCAGCAATAGATAGGAGTACACGAACCGTATTTAGCATGGCGACAAGGGCAAATGTCTCTTGATAATCAATCTCATATATCTGAGTAAACCTTTTTGCTACTAATCGTGCTTTATATCTTTCAATGCTCCCATCAGCCTTGTGTTTGATTGTGAAAATCCACTTGCAACCAACAGTTCGTTTTCCAGGAGGAAGTTCCATGATCTGCCAAGTGTTATTCTTTTCAAGAGCATGTATTTCGTCAAAAGCCGCCGCCCTCTATTGTGGATGTTGAAGAGCTTCAGATGTTTGATGGGACCTGTACTTGGTCTAAATTCACAACAAAAGCTCGATATGCAGGAAACAATAGATCAAAAGAGACAAAATTATCTATAGGGTGTTGGGTGCACGATCTGATTCTTTTTCTTAATGCAATTGGTCTCATATCAATATCAGGTGAGTTGGAGCTTGGCGTACCTTGATTGTTTTCCATAGGATGTGGTAATGAGGAAGTGCTCTTGGTTTGCTGATTGCGTGTTTGGCCTTGAGAAGATTTCCTACGTGTATAAAAAATGGTCAAAAAGTAGAATATGGGATTGATTTGGTGGGATTGTGTGTATTGTATCTATATCATCAAACACTGTATTTGAGGTGGGTGTAGAGGATCCAGATTCTGAAGGTCATCTATCGCCTGCTCCCCCTGATTTGAGGAACGTGGAAAGAATGGTTCCGACTCATTGAACGTGACATCCATGGTATTGTAGAATTTTTTCGTGGTCGAGGAATAACACTTGTACCCCTTCTGATTATGTGAATTCCCAAGGAAAATACATTTGAGTGAACGCGGGTCAAGTTTGCTTCTATGTTGGGAATGAATATGCACAAACGATGCACAACCAAAGACACACAATGGAATATTGTGCAGTAAGCGTGAGTTAGGGTAGATGCGGGGGAGAGTTGAATAGGTGTTTGGAACTTAAGGACTCTAGAAGTCATTCGATTTATGAGGTACGTGGCTGTAAGGACAGCTTCACCCTAGAAATGATGGAGGACATTGAACGAGCCACCTCGAGGAGATGACGATTTTTGCGTTCTGCGACACCATTTTGTTGAGGCGTATCAACCTAGGAGCTTTGATAAATTATTCCCCGAGTGGTTAGACTGTGTTAAAGAAGTCCTGAGCCCGATCAGTTCGTAAAATTTGGATATCACTTGAGAATTGTGTGTGTATCATAATGGAGAATGTTTTAAAAATTGTAGACGTCTCACTCTTGTCTTTCATGGGAAAAACCCAAGACAGACGAGTATGATCGTCAACAAATAATAAGAACCATCGAGTAACCGTAATGTTTTGGACACGAGAAAGACCCCAAATATCCCTATGCATTAGTGAAAAGGGTTTGGATGGTGTATATGTTTGAGGTTTGAACGATGTGGGAGCATGTTTTGACAATTGACAAACATCACAATGAGCTAAATGAGAAGTGTTGTTATTCAATAACGATGGAAATAATTTCTTGAGATACAAAAAAATTGGATGGCTTAGACGATAGTGTCATAACAAAATCTCGTTATCTCTAGAGGTTTGGAATACGGAAGTATGATGGCCAGAGGCATTGGAAGAAAGAGACTCCGAGGGGGATTCTTCTTTACTAGGTAGAGACCTGCACAACACTCAACATTGCCAATCGTCCTCCCCAATTCCAAGTCCTGAAAAACACATGAATCAATCAAAAATGTTGCAGAGCAATGCAAGTTCTAATTCAAGGCACTGACAGACAACAAATTACAATGAAGTTAGGGAACAAATAACACATTATGTAAGCATAATTATGGGTTTAACCAAATTGAACCCGAACCAAGTACTCTTCAACAAGAACCATCTGCTACTCGAACTGATTGAGAGACCCGTAAGGGGCTGTATGATGTGAACATTTGCAATTGGCTGGACATATGGTCTGATGCACCAAAATCAAATATCCAATAACTCGATAAATCAGTCTGTGAGATAAGAGCAAAAGAGAATATCACTTGGAATTGTGGTGTTCCTCGTTCCGATGACAGGAGAGGGGGAAGATGAGGTATGCCGGGAAAAAAAACTTCTAGAGAACGCCCAATTGTTCCTTGGTGAAAGGTACTGCCGCAGACGAGGGCTGATCAGAGACAACGTTGTGTGCACGACGTTTTCTTGCTGGTTTCCAATCCACCGGTTTCCCATGTATCTTCCAGCAGCTATCGATATTGTGAGTTGGTTTCGTGCAGAATTCGCACCAATGACGTCCGAGAATCATTTTTCCTTTTGTGTTGTTTGAAGGCTGTCCGTGACGAATTCCTTGATGGGCAGTACCATCAGTATGTGATGAGGTATTTTGGCGTTGAAGGACGAGAACATAGCTATCAGATGATTGTAGCGATGAGCCCAACATCACTTTGCGTTGACTTTCCTTCTGTCGTATCGCTGAGAAAGCCGCGTGGAGGCTAGGCAGTGGCTTTGTGCTAAGGACTGCGGTTCTTTTCAGCCTTCCATGTCTTGAAATTTGGATTGGTGGATTCGGGGTGTGTTGCGGAACCTGTAAGAAAGTCTTCCCTCCCTCGGCCTCATATGTACATTAATACGGATTGTGACCAAGGCGAAAAATTCTTGCCATTAAGTTTATGACAGGTATTGGGAGAGGCGATGCGTCGCCCATGAATTGTGGTGTGGGTGCCGGAGTCACGGATTCAGAAGCGAAGGCCATCTCGTTTTTCGTCCCGTATTTTGTCATTGATCGACCACACTCTCTGATACCATGTGATATTTATGAAGATAATGTAGAGGTGAAAATCTCTTATTTCACGTCTCTTGATTTGAATACAGTGCTACACTTATATGTACTGCAAAATGAAGGCTAACAACCTAATCTATCCAAAGATTTAAATTACAACCAAAGGATAAAAGTTTAGATATGGAAAACCATCTTATCCGATATGATCTTATAGGATCTTCAACATTTTCTTTAGCATGTCCAATCATCCTCTTCGTTCCCAGTTCCTGAAAATACAGTGAGAACCATCGAAAACAACATTGTAATTAGAGTCTTTTGTGAGCTTTTGGATTGACAAGAGGTTTGTAAACAATTTAGGTACGTGAAAACAATTTTAAGGGTGAGATTTTTGTTTATAACAATGTCTCCTTGTCCTGCTACTGTTTTCACAGAACCATCAGCCATTCTTTTGTGACTTCAACATGGCTGATATCTGGCAAATTTTGTTGACAGTGGGTCATACGATCTGTTGCTCCTGAATTAATGACCTAGGAGCTAATGTTGGTTATATCCAAGACATTATGAGTGGAGGAAGATGAACCTGAGACTGCCAAACTGCAAGTACCTGCTGTGGAAGGTTTCTTCAAGGATCCCAAAATAATCTTTAGTTTCTCCATTTCTTCTCTATTGAATTCAATGGGTGATTCTTTGGAGCTATTTTCTCCAACCTGTTGGCCACTTGTTGCTCCATAGGCCTGTCCTTGTCTCTTGAGATGTCCTCCTTTACCTGTCCAATTTTATTTGGTCTTTGTGGCCTGCCATGAATTTTCCAGCACTTATCTTCAGTGTGATTATGTTTTTCACAGTGAGGGCACCACATGGAATTCTTACTGCTTGATCTTGAAAAATCATGCTGCTTGTTGTCCTTGCCGGCAGACTGCTCAGAGCCAAAGCTCTTCCCTTTTGTGGTTGCAAGGCTGAACTATTCACTGAGTTGTGTTCTATATTAACTCCTTTTCTACGTTACTCAGCTCAAACAATTGCAATTGTTTCATTTAGTGATGGTATATCTTCTTTTCCAAGAATTTGAACTCTTACGACATCAAATTCAATATTCAATCCTGCAAGGAAGTCATAAATTCTATCCTTTTCAATTATCCTTTTAAAGAGTACTGCATCATCATTGCACTTCTTTTTATGCACTGGTAGTGATCCATCTCTTGCCATAAACTTTGCAAAAGATTGGAATATTCTGTTATCGACAAACTTCCTTGTTCGTAGATTTGCGCGGTATCTCGAATTTTTGAGTATGTTGGCTTCACGGCCTCCCATATGTTTCATGCAGTATTGAGAAACATGCATGTGTCACTGATTTCAGGCATCATAGAGTTCCATAAACAGGGCATTACCATGGAGTCTTGTTCATCCCATGTTTCAAATCCAGGATCTCCCTTTTTTGGGCCAGTAACGAGTAGGTGACTCAGTTTGCCTTTTCCCTTCAAGAATGTGCGAACCAATTGAGACCACTTTAGGTAATTCTTCCCATTCAGCCTATACGCTGAGTGAATGTATTGCTCCCCGGTTGACATTAGGTTGCTCCCTTCATTCGACTGGATTTCTTAGTGACTTTAGCACCACTACTCTCGGTCTTTTCTGACATTTTTGCATGCCAAATGGTTATGACTTACGAGATTGAAGAGGATTGAAGGATTGGCGAAGGCGATGTGAAGAAACTTCAAACTGTAATGCCCAGATTTTTACAAAGATCTGGTACCATATAAAACATAAAGAAAGAAAAACATATTTCTTATTCACTGAATAATGATGTTTACAAAGATATATATACACAATAACTAGGAGCTAAATTAGGAAGATCTAATATATAATCTTAGAGAATATTTCCTTAATCTAAATTCCACAAAATCTGTGATAAATATTGACTAAATAATTACAATTATACACAATCTTTTTTATTTTGAAATTGATTTTCCCACAAAAACACTTTGGAATATCCATTGGTTTTTATTGGAATTTGCCATGTGTTATGGATGCTCCCAAATGAGACACATTGTGCTGGATAGGTTTTCCATATTTAGTGAAACTTGTTTAACTTGCTTCTACACTGCTCCACATCCCATTTATTTGTGAAAATCTAATTACATTACCCTTTAATTTCTTAATATTGTGAACCTTATAAGATATAGAATCTCTATCCGTTAAATCTGGCCGGCTTATGATGTTTGTGTACAGTGTTAGCAGGTGCATGTTTATATTGGCTACAATTCTTAACCTTAGTTGCAATCAGTCGAGCATACTTTATTTGGGTATATTTATAGTAGCAGGATAGAGAATCAAATTGATTTTATTTCCAAAATATATATATCAATTACTTGCATTACGTGATTGATTCAATAACTAACATGGTGGATCGCGGAGTCAAGATTTGAAGTTGTAATTGACATAAACAAAATTTCAGAGCATTTTCATTGCCAATAAGTGTGTGGAAAGGTATTATGTTCTATAACTACTGGTATTGTATCAAGATACATTGTATAAACTATTCAAAATGAATCCCAAATTTCTGAAGTTTGAGTTTCAGTGGTTCTAAGTTGTTTGTCTAGATCTTGGCTGCCATAGTATGAACCTGTCAATTTCACGATCAGTTTAGCCAAACTTCGTGTTGGGTGTAATTTTGGAATTAACCGTGTAAAATTCATTACATGCTTTTTTCTCTAACTACTAGTTCATGTTTTCAGCACGCTGAACCTTTCTATCAGAGAAGCAATGGTGACAGATATTTTGGTGGGAAATAATGACAATGTGGAAGGTGTTTGTACATTCTTTGGCATGAATTTCTATGCTCCTTCTGTTGTTCTCACCACTGGAACTTTCATGAGTGGTAAAATTTGGGTCGGTAGAACTTCCATGTCGGCAGGAAGAGCTGGTGAATCAGCTTCTCATGGTCTGACTGAAAACTTGCAGCAGCTTGGCTTTGAATCTGACCGTCTAAAAACTGGAACCCCTGCGCGTGTAGATTCCCGCACTGTAGATTTCTCTGGATTGGAACCTCAGCATGGAGATGAAGAGGTCATTTCTTTACTTTTATATGAAGGTTCTGTTATAGTTTTACAATTCAAATTGTTCCTGCATTGTTGATCAGTTTTCTTAACATTATAATGTGGATTTGATACATTAATCTTGTTTTGTTCTTTTCTATTCAATATACAAGTTAGGCACCATAAATTTTTGAAGGTCATGTTGAACTTATAGGATGCTAAATTCCGGGTTAGCAATTCAGCGATTTGAACAATGCTGTCAAGTGTTGATAAAGTTCCTCTGCATAAAAGTTGTAATCAATTAACGATCTACCATTCCAAATGGATTGATCTGCTCCATTTGTTGGCCTTCTAAGCTCCTAACAGGTTGCCGAGGGGCCGGTTGACCTTGTGCACCTGTGGTGAACATGCCTTGATATTGTTTACTTGATTTAGCATATTTAACACATATTTCCTGAGCATTTTTATGCTTGTTCTGCTTCGTTATTGTCTTGTAAAAGTTGTGGTCTAGATTACCATCCATAAAATCTTTACCATCCGGCTGCGCTTGAGAGTCGTACTCTCAACTTTATCACATTGGTTATATGTTGCTTCTCAGCCTATTAAACAGTAGACTTCATTCCAACCATCTTAAATTTATCGGCAGCTGGTCATGATCATGCACACCTGCTTGCCTGAATTTTACTATCACCTATACCTTATTGAGACTATCACCTTCGATATAGGGTCCACAATGATAACAATTTTGAAGTGTGATACTGATTTTCCTATTTATCAACAGATAAGCTGGTTCAGCTTTGATCCAAACTACCACTGTGTAAGAGAGCAGATGTGCTGTTATCTTACACGGACTACAAAGAAGACTCATCAGTTAATTAAAGAGAACTTGCATGAGACTCCCACATATGGAGGATGGGTGGAAGCAAAGGGACCTCGGTACTGCCCCTCCATTGAGGACAAGGTTTTGTAGATTCTACGTGTTGACTTCCAATCTTCCTTTCTCTTTAACATCAAAGGCTAATAAAAATCATGCTATGCAAATTTTCTATACTTTGATTCTGTTAGCACTGATGAAACTTCTTCAATGTTGAGGTAATGTATCTTTTCTCTATCATTCTAATATATTTTCTGTATTAAGATCGTTAGATTTCAGGATAAAGAGTCACATCAAATATTTCTAGAACCAGAGGGTCGGACTGTACCTGAACTCTATGTGCAGGTTGGAGTTTTTCCTTTTGGACAGTGCTGCATTTGTTGGTGATTGCATTCAATAGATTTTAACTCACGACTAAAGAAAAATTCTAGAGCCAGACGTTGGACTGCTAGTTTTCTCATGTACACATGCGAAAGAACGTTGGTAATCATCCATCTTGTTATCCTACAGGGATTCTCGACTGGTTTACCAGAGAGACTCCAGCTACCACTGTTGCGGACTTTACCTGGACTTGAGAATTGTTCGATGCTGAGGCCTGCTTATGCTGTGGAGTATGATTACTTTCCCGCACATCAATGTTTTAGGTCCCTCATGACAAAGAAAATTGAAGGACTTTTTTTCTCTGGTCAAATAAATGGGACAACTGGTTATGAAGAAGCCGCAGCCCAGGTATTTAATGCTCATGAACAAAAAGTTTCCAAAATACCATGCTTGTTGTTCATCTGAGGAAAACAAAATAAGTTATTTGTACAAGTTTATTAGCGAACATTTTGTTCTCATTATGTAGATTATTATAATGGATAGTTAATGTTTCGTAGTGTAAATCAGGATCGCTAGTTGTGCATATAATGAGGCACTTTGTATCATAATTAATAGAAGAAAAATATTATGCATGGCACTGATACAATGTTCTCTCTCATGTGCATATTTTCCTTGTATTTGATTTGTTCACATGGTATCAGAGCCGTGAGGCTTTGATAACGCTGTTGAGAACCCTGTGAAGGAGCAACAACATCTGGGTCCTCGCCCTTCACACCGTAATAATCATGATTCTGCCTGGGATTCGAACCTGACATCCATCTATTGAAGCAGCATCTGTATCTGGGCTACAAATTCGACGCCCTTACATCCCAGGTGAAGGGCTACCGCGTTTGGGCAGCTAATTCGAGATCTTGCAGACCATGAACCAGAGCAATAATGTTTGGGTCAAAAGAAGAACTGAGTTCGGAAGTTCATAGAGAAGTTGTGGGCCTGAAAACACAAGACTTGTACCCGAATGGACTTGAACACTCTTTGGGTTCCAGTGAGCATTCATAAATTAAATGGGAAAGAATTTCTTGAATGGGCCCAGTACATTAAATTGGTAATCGATGGCAAAGGAAGGCTAGGATACTTGATGGGAGAAACGAAGGATCCTGAATAGAAAGATTCGAAGTGGAGCTCATGGATGTCTGAAACTTCCATGGCTTATAAACTCCATGGAATAGGGAAAACCACCCTGTTTCTTCCCACTGCGAAGGACGTTTGGGATTCTGTGAGGGAGATATATTTTGATTTGGAGAATTCTTCCCTGATTTTTGTGCTGAAAACCAGGTTGTGGAATTCCAAGCAAGGGGAAAGAAACGTGATTGATTATTACAATTAAATGCGAGCAGTTGGCAGGAACTAGACTTGTGTTACGAAGAATCTTGGGAATGGAAGAATGACTATAAAAACCAAAAGCACATGGAAATTGATCGTTTAAATGTGTTTATTGCTGGACTAAATCGAGAGCTTGATGATGTTCGTGGCAGAATTCCAGGGAAGAAATCCCTGCCATCCCTTAGCGAAGTTTTTGCAGAATTAAGAGGAGAAGATGGTAGACATCGAGTAATGTTAAGTGGAAAGCCTGCAATTTAAGTGTCAGCCCTGATGTCCAAAAACACAACCAGTACTAGCATTCTCGACAATTGCATTAAGGGGAAAGAATCAAGTGTGAGCAGCGTCATAAGCCGAACTACACACAGAGACTTGCTGGGAACTTCATGACAAACCACAACACTGGAAGCCGAAAGGACCGAAAATTACAGCAAATCAAACGGAAGCCGGAGAAGAAATCGTGCCACTTTTTCAGTAACCATGTGTCCTACAAGAATATATCTAAATCCTATTCTAGTTTTATCTCCCAATTGCAGTGTGGACGTTCCTAAGTCTATACAGGAGGCTCTAAAGGTTCCGCATTGGAAGGAGGCTGTTCATGGGGAAATGCATGCCTTGAAAAAAAATGAAACATGGGAGATGCTGTCGTTGCCGAGAGGAAAGCAAACAGTAGGCTACAAATGGGTATTCAATGTGAAACTCCACTCTGATGGGTCACTGGAGCGATATAAAGCCAAACTTGTTGCCAAGAGATTCACTCAAACATATGAGATTTGTTGTTAAGAAACTTTTTCTCTTGTGGCAAAACTGAATACAGTAAGTATCTTACTATCTTTAGGTGCAAATTCGGGTTGCCTCCTACACCAGTTGGATGTGAAAATGTTTTTCTCTATGGAGTTTTGGAAGAAGAAGTGTATATAAATGCTTCCCATGGTTTTGAGGATCAATTTGAAGGAAAATTTTTAGTCTTAGACTCAGTTAGGTTAGAGTTGGGCACGGGGGATTTTTGAGTTTGGTTGGGAGATTATTCAGGTATGTTTTCTGTTCGATCTTTCTACGAAATTTCTAGCTTCCCATCATTCCCATATAATATCTGGAAAGTACCTATCCCGCAAAAGGTTCGAGTTTTCTCGTGGATTGTGGCTTTGGGGAAACTCCCCACAAGTGACTCGGTGCAAAGAAGGTGGCATGTCTGTGTGTTATGCCCGCAATGGTGCACTTTATGTCAGAAGCAAGAAGAAAATCAGGACCATATATTGGTGCATTGCTCTTTTTCGAGAGGTATTTGGACAAAAGTGTGGCAAGAGTTGGGATTTGATTGGGCTTTTCCGAGAAGGGCACAAGACATGTTCATTATGGAGCCGAGCAATCCAACTGGCAGAAGATTTAACATATTCTGGTACTTGGTAATACACTGCACTTTTTGGTCAATCTGGCTGGAGAGAAACAACAGAATATTTGCAGACTTATCGGAGACCTTGGATAACGTCTGGGAAAAGATCAAATTCAGAGTTGCGAATTGGACGACTAAGCTTGACAGAGTTTAATCATTTATCTGTTTCGGACTTAGTTATGGATTGGAAATTTTTATGGTCATGACGATAGTCTGATAGTGTTTTCTCGATTGTAACAACCCTCGTTTTGCGGATTACTCATCCGTTACTATTGTAAAATTTTTATTTTAATAATAAACTTTAGTTTCCTATCAAAAAAAATTTGAAGGAAAATTTGCAAATTAAAAGTCTCTGTGTGGACTAAAACCGTCCCCACGAGTAGGGTTTGAAAAATTCCCCAGATTGGTTAAAAAACGAGACTGTACTAATAAGGGACAATCATATCACAAAATGTTTGTGAAGCATACCAAGGGTGGAAAGGTGGTTGTTCTAGTTTTGTACGTTGATGACATAATTTTAACAAGAAACGATGAAATTTAAATAACAAGACTGACAGAATGTCTTGCATCAGAGTTTTGAGCTCAAGGACTTGGGTCCCTTGCGTTATTTCCTGGGAATGGAAGTTGCCTGATCGAGAATGGAATTTATGTCTCACAGAGAAAGTTTATCCTGGATCTACTTCAAAAAACTGGGATGAGTGGTTGTAGACTTATTGATATTCCTATAGATCCAAACATGAAACTGGGAAATGTGATTGAAGGAACTCATGTTGATACATGGAGATATCAATGATTGGTGGGAAAGTTAATTTATCTTTCTCACACATGGCCCGATATTGCCGTCGCTGTGAGTATGGTGAACCAATTCATGCGCTCGGCTTATGAAGAACACTTGGAAGCTGTCTACAAAATCTTGAGATGCTTAAAGAGCACTCCTTGGAAAGGACTACTATTCAAGAAGAGTGATCAGAGGAGTATAGATGGATTTACAGACGTTGATTGGGTTGGATGAACTACAAACAGAAGATCAACTTTAGGGTACTTTATTTTTTTGTGGGAAAACCTAGTCACCTGGAGGAGTAAAAATGTTGTAGTGAGGAGCAGTGTTGGAGCTGAATCGAGGGCTATGGCGAATGGGATATGTGAATTGTTATGGTTTAAGCTGAGCCTTGAAGAATTGAAGCTAGAAGTAGAAATGTCTATGAAACTGTTATGTGACAACAAATCAGCTACTAGCATTGCAAATAATCCAGTCCAGTACGACAGAACCAAGCATATTGAGATTGATGGGCACTTTATCAAGGAGAAGTTAGTAAGTGGGGTGATATGTATGCATTATGTTATGCCTGAGCAACAGATTGCAGATTGTTTAATTAAAGGGCACTTTCTACCAAAGTTTGAAGAATTTACAAACAAATTGGGCATGATCAATATCTTTGAACCAATTTGAGGGGGAGTGTGGAGAGAGGGAAAGAAAATAAGTTATTTGTACAAGATTATTAGATAATATTTTGTTCCTATTGTGTAGATTATAATTAAGGATATTTAATATTCTGTAGCCTAAATTAAGATCGTTAGTTGTGTATATAATGAGACACTTTGTATCATAATTGATAGAAGAAAAATAATATCCATACCACTGATACGATGTTCTTCTGTCTCGTGTGCAGATTTTCCTCGTATTTGGTTTGTTCACACGTCTGTTACTTTTCTTGTGTATTCTTCAAACAGGGTATTGTGTCTGGAATAAATGCTGCTAGACACTCTGATGGTAAATCTCTAATTGTTCTTGAAAGGGAGAGCAGTTACATAGGAACTTTGATCGATGATCTGGTAACAAAGGACCTTCGAGAGCCTTATCGCGTGTTAACAAGGTATCAAAACTAAAGATGTTTCTATTTTTGTAATCCTCTTTGTGATTATCCCTCCATGAATAAAACGTACTGGTGCGAGACACTGCTCAGAACGTCTTAGGATTGTAGGACAGAGACCTTTTATTAAACATATAATGACAATTGACACTGTAAGGATCAGGCATATCTTGTCTCCAACCCTACTTTATGTTTTATATATTTTGGAAGAAACTGAACTAGAAGGTAGTTAAATATTCTTCATTTTATCAATTTTTTATATGATTTTAGCCATCATTTTCATTAGCAATTTAGCACAGGTGGTCTACGTAGATGAGGCGTCTTTGACTCTGTGCTTCTACCTCGTGTTCTTCTCTTATTATTTTCTTTTACAGTTCTAATTTTTTTTCCCAGCCGCTCCGAACATCGGCTGCTACTACGGTCTGATAATGCTGACAGCCGCCTCACACCTCTTGGCCATGAAATTGGTTTGATAGATGAGAGCCGCTGGAAAATCTACCAGGATAAGCAGGCTCGAATTTCTGAAGAGAAAAAGCGACTCAAGACTACCAGGATTTCAGGTTTATCTTATCATTTGTAAGAGCATAAGATGGTTGTAATCTTCATTGGCCATGCTGTAATTTTCATGGGAAATACGCATTTGAGGGTCTGTGCGGGTAATCTGTGGGTTGGGAATCTTTTAAATTTTAAAAACTTGGAGCCAGTATGCTCTCGAAATTGGTTTCTTTCATTTGGCTCCTCCGTAAGTAGTTTTAATTTGGTGTTGACAAATTTCCTTTTTGCATTCAACTATTTTTCTCCGGCCACATGCTGCTCTCCCTCATAAGCATTCAACTTGAAGCCTTATTGTGTTACATGCATTTTGTGGACGGTATCACGGCTATGCGATGATTTATTATGTATGTTCCAAATAATGCTTGGTCGATTTTAAGGCTTGTGTTGTGGCCATCACTGACATATGCAGTTCATTTTTGCTGAAAAATTGTCTTATCGAATCTGTTTAACTTGTTAGAAGCCATTCTTTACGTATGCAGGTGTAATTGTATTGGGCTGATTTTGGAATTTACTTGTGTACTGATCATACCCGATGACTAATATCAAATTGAAAATTCATCCAATAATTACTTTCCTTGTGTTACTTTCAGGAGGAGATCTAGCCACTGAAATTACCGAGGTTTCTGGTCAACCCGTAAAGGATTCATCGACATTAGAAAGCCTTCTTAAGAAACCACATGTGCTATACAAAATTTTGGACAAGCATGGATTTGGGAATGAGCTGCTATCTAGGATCGACAAGGAATGTGTAGAGATAGATATTAAGTATGAGGGCTTCATCGTTCGTCAGCAAAGCCAACTCCAGCAGGTAGATAATTATTGAATTAAGGCTTAAATTTAAGCCTTCGGCCTGGCACTTAAGCCAGATTTCACGATATGTATGTGAATGTCTAATTAGCCAGATTTCGCCTCTCTATTAATAAACCAGTGGACCCTCACATCATCTTGATTATTGAATGTTACAATAACATACAATATGTGATATGATTGTGTTCGTGTTGATAACTGTGTTCCTTTTATAGATGGTTCATCAACAGCACAGACGACTTCCGGTAGATCTTGATTATCATTCGATGATAACTTTGTCACTTGAAGCACGAGAGAAGCTGTCAAAGGTATGTCTGTAATTTGGTTGTCATCTAGCCTTTTTCTCGAAATTATGCTAACTGCCTGTGAACCTAAGAAGACCTGGTATCGCGGCTTCTCTCGTGAAATGCGATTCAATCATGCATAATTACCCTCATAGGGTGCAGAATTCAGATCATTGTTTGCAAAATCCATTATTCTTAGTCCCTTTCTCAGCCACACAACATGAATAATCCCATTTCACAGGTGAGGCCAGAAACAATTGGGCAGGCAAGTAGAGTTGGTGGAGTTAGCCCTGCTGACATTACAGCTCTCCTTATCATAATAGAATCAAACAGAAGGAAAGCCCAAGAACAGAAAAGACACCAATTACACATGTCTGCCGTCGAAGAAGAAAACCAAGATGTTTCGAAAGACACTATTAAAGAGGCGATCAATGCTTGAACAAAACAAACAGAGAATATGCTTACTTGTCTTGAATCCTGAATGTATGTCTCAAACTAACCCCAGAGCTCTCTTGGAACGGCTTCGGCTTATTTGCGTTGCTCTAGTGAACCCATAACAAAGGGTTTCACATTCTTGAGACGAGAGTGCGCTATGGGTATATATGATGCCATCTTTCAATGAATTATAACTCTTTTGTATCCTTTTTTTAAAATTTTGGAGAATCCTAATTTTATGTAACCATTAAATTTTGGAGCAAGTAACATCAGCATTCACTAGTGTATGAAGCCTTTGTGCAATCAAAAGAGAGAATTTTATTGTCATAGGGGCATTGGCATGTTTCTTGTCAAATCTCAACAGCACGTTGAAAGATTTTGATATGGTAAAAACTTGTGTGAGATGGTCTAACGGGTCGTATTTTGTGAGGCTGATATCTTATTTGGGTCATCTATGAAAAAATATTATTTTTTTATGTTAAGAGTATTACTTTTTATTGTGAATATCGGTCGGGTTGATCCGTCTCACGAATCTCTCATAAATAAAGATTCGTGAGATCGTCTCACAAGAGACCTACTCATTCGATATATCATACATGGTGTTTGGTTTATATCTCAAATTATTTGGAACTAAAATATTTTGCTTTTGAAATATTATCTTAAAATATGTTTCGTATACCAGTTTTTTTTAACTTGACTGGGAGATTTTGTAATTCGAGATGAATTATTGGTTTTATTATGTCAAAAAATTTCTTACCATCGAAGAAAAAAAAGTAGGTTTTTTGTGAGACAATTTTTATCCGATTAACAAAAAATTTAATATATCTACTTATATGAAAGCACCAAAAAATTTTTTTTGGCCAGTTTAGGTACCGTATCCGGTAAAATAAAGAGCACGTGGCCTACGCTTCTTTGCCCAACAACGCACGGATTTGTGCTGTCAAGAGGAGGGCTTTTTGATAGGGGTTATGCAACCGGTTCTCTCCACCTCCTTCTGTTTTTTCAATTCTATTTGGTTTTTCCCCCTTCAGTTGTTGCATTTGTTGTTCGTCTCTTTCCAAGTCTGCCTTTGCTTGTGAGTACTTCCCCTCAAAAGATTCACTCGTTGCTCGATCTCGTCGCTACAGAACCATACAGTGTTTACAGGTGCGTCTTCCTGTTTGTTTCGTCTGCGCTTCTTTGCCCGACAACTCACGAATTTGTGTTGTGGAGAGGAGGGCTTTTTCATAGGGGTTATGCAATCGGTTCTTTCCACCTCTTCTTTCTTTTTCGGTTCTATCTGTTTATTTTTTTCCTCTTCAGCTGTTGCATTTGTTAATTGCCTTTTTCCAAGTCTACCTTTGCTTGTTAGTATTTCCCCTTAAAAGATTCACCCGTTGCTCGATCTCACCGCTGCAGAACCATATGGTGTTTACAGGTGCGTTTTCCCCTCTGTTTCGTTGTCTTTGATTCCGCTGTTGGATGCAGACGTCGTCATTTTGGAGTCATTTGTCTTATGTCTTCGTAGATGTCTTCTGTTTCTCCCTTGTTTTAGGGGAGAGCTTTCGTTTTTTTATTGTTGTGACTTCTGCTGTTTAATTGAGTTACTACCAGAAAATTTTGTTGAGCTTTCGTCTAGGCTTTTAATTTTTTTGGAAATTGTTTTGCTCTAATTTGTTTCTCGTTGTTTGTTAACTATTTGTTTTGCTCTAATTTGTTTCTCGTTGTTTATTAACTATGCTGTATTTGGTTTTAGTGTTTTTTTTGGCACTGTTTTGGGAATGTAGATGCCTATATTGATTTTGGTTTTCTTCTAGGTCCTTTGCTTTTGGGTTAATTGTGTTATCTATTTCTTAGTGTTGCAAACGTTTCTTGGGTTAGTTAGTTCTTTTTCTCCTTACCTAAGTTTTGCTTCAATATGTTAGTGGTGCATTACATTCCATTTGTTATTACCTTGCTTAGACAGCAGGTTCTGTGATTTTGCCCTAACTTTGAACCGACTTTAAGCTAAATGTTGTTGGCCCAAAGAATTCAGTTTTGGTTTGTGCGAAGCTGTAGACCATTTTAACTATTTTATTAACTTTTGCTACGAACAAGATGTTAGATATAACTTAATTGTGGCGATGAGCAATGAGATTTAAAATCAGCAGATCTTAAGGCAATATAAAAGCATTAGTCTTCAGCTAACGAAAACCAGAAGCAGAACTTAAAGTTCTAAGATAACCAGCAGCAGAAGTTAGAATTCTAGAAAAACAGAAGCAGAATTCAGTCCAAACCGAAGTAACTTAACGTCTTTCGAATAAACAGAACTAGCCTTGAATGTTACCGTTATTTTATCAAGTACTAGCATTAATTGCACCATTAATGCTGTATGAAGCTATTTATTACGTCTTACCAATTTTGATATAAAACAAGACTGATTGTTTTGAAGCTTTTCTGCAGGACCTATTTCAGGTATTAAAGCTGAATATATCAGAAGTCAAAGAAGCCGTTTTGTTTATAGACGTTGGGATCAAAAACTTCTATAAATATACAAGAACAACGTTGATACAGATTTGGACAATACTGATTACAATACTCACAACGTTGATTTAAGCACAAAACTCTCTTATCTCACAAAAAGCTCGACATACAGAAACGTAGCACACGCTTCATAGCATATATCTGATCGGTTGGAGAACATCTTGTGCTGCTATTACTCATACTCTTCATAAACAGTTCACATTATTCATATCTTGTTGATAAGAGTTTATAATCTAGAAAAGAGTCTTTTCCAGAACTTTGATTATATATTATTTTATCGTGTTGATACACTAAGAGTTTCAGTAGGCAGAGGGTAAGTCCTGCTGAAGTAGGTGTGTACGAGTGTGTACTGTAAAATCCAAAGTCTTTTAGTGATACCTTCTGGAAACAGAAGAAGGGGAGACGTAGAAGATTTTATCTTCGAACTTCCATAAACAACTATTGTCTACTGCCTACTGTTTTTTATCATTTCAATTACTGAACCATCACATCGTTTCCGCACTATTCTGTGATTTGTTGGTTGCTTACTTGAACAAGATTAGCTACAATCTCTAACAGGATTTTAGCAACTTCAAAAGAAGAAATCAGAAAGGAAAAGAGTTTATTCACCCCCCCTCTAAACTCTACATCGCTCCCCAACAAGTGGTATCAGAGCAGTGTTATTCTTGTTCTTGAAAATCTACAACAGATGGCACACTTTAGCAAGGTTCCCATGTTCTCAAAAGAAGACTTCGATGACTGGAAGATCCGTATGCAAGCTCATCTAGCAGCTCAAGATGATGACATGTGGTTCGTCATCACAGATGGTCCATTAAAGATCTTAAAGCTTAATACAGCCGTTGCTATCACTGATGGTGCGCAGCAAATGGTTGAAAAACCAAGAAGCGAATGGACTAGTGAAGATGAAAAGAAAGCCAATCTGGATAATGTTGCAAAAGACACACTCTATAAAACTCTTGATAAGAACACCTTCAGCAAGATCAAGATGTGTTCAACTGCAAAAGAAATATGGGAAAAGCTCATTCAAATCTGTGAAGGAAATGAGCAGACTAAAGAAAACAAGTTGTCTGTGGCTCTCCCACACCTAAACCATGCTTGTCCTCAAGCATAAAAGAGTTCAATTCATTATCTCAAATCATTATCCTCTATCTGCTTCATTCACTTGTCCGCAAAATATTTTGTCATGCACCAAAGCAATTTAATTTTTAAGCACCTAACATACCAACATCATGAACAATTGCTTCCATCCGAATGTGTAGAAATAAAAAAGGCATAGGGTTCAAACACTCCTCACAAGATTCGCTCATTTCGCTCGTTAGTGTTTAGGTATGTATTAAAGAGCTCTCATGTCAAAACACTGAAAATTTTTACCATAAGCTTGCAAATATATCACATCATCCACCAAATGAATGAATTAGAATGCGCAAACAAGGGCTGTAAA
>NC_133319.1:13193969-13198237 GCF_012295235.1 Primulina huaijiensis
TTCTTGCCGCCTCCTTGTTCTCGTGAGATTGGTGGAAGGAAATTGTGTGTGAGATTCTAGAAAATCTGATTTTGCCTCCTCTTTCACGTGAATTGTGGTGTAGGTTATCAAAAGAAAGATTGGGTTCTAAAACATAAAAGACTAATAACCTAAAATAAATCCTAATCCCTAAAATTAAAAGATACTTAGAAAATATCTTCCAATAATATAGAGTTTTTTATGGAAAAAACTCTATCTTGTATTTCTTCCTTGATATAAAAATTCCTTATCTCACTAGGCAGCCAAGGAATTGTCACAAGGCGTGATCACGCCTTATCCAAAAACATCTTCTGAATTTTTATGATCAACTTCTTCCACTAAGATCATATTGACAACTTTAATTGTGATATAAAATCACCTTTTTTAGTCCAGATTTATCGCGAGAGCAGAAAACTTCCTCCTACAATAAAATCACACAAAAATGTGTCAATTTAGCATGTTGGAAGTGGTAACAACGAGAGACATGACAACAAAAAATGCAACTATTATGAGCCTATCAGTGGCCATGCAAAAATTTGAAAATCTGAAAATGAAGGCCGAAGAAACTCTAAACGAGTTTGATGAACGTTTCAGTAGTCTAGTTAATGAGCTAGCAACTCTTGGTAAAGACTATGGCAACAGAGAAATAGCGCTCAAAGTAATGAGAGCATTGCCTAAGGAATGAGACGTAAAAACTATGGCCATGAGAGTATCTAGAGATCTGAATAAATTAGAACTGCATGATCTATTTGCAGACTTGAAAGCATATGAATTTGAACTGGAAGTACGAAGTGGAGAAGAGCCATCATCAAGTACACCTACCAAGGCTCTTGCTGCTACCGCTGTTGCTCCTGTTACAGTTGTTCCAAATGTATCACCTACTACTACTACTGAAAGCACATCTGATAGAACTGCTGAACAGATCAGCAATGATGCAATGTCTTTGTGTGTGAAGAAATTCTCTAGATTCATGAAGAAGAACAACAGAACGTATCAGAATCCTAACCGAAATTTTAAGAAGGAATCACCATCCGGTGATATGGCATGTTTTAACTGTGGAAAAATTGGTCACTTTATTGCTGATTGCCCAAAGCCCAAATAGGACGAAAAGAAGAAAAAGGAGCACAAGAGGAATGATAAGAAATCCAGAAGAGATCGTAAAACAATGGTTGCTGAAGAAAATAAGTCCAAGTTGGCATATTCTAGCTCTGAGTCTTCTGACTCAGATGATCATTCAAGCGACAGTGATGCAGAAGAAGTCAAATGCCTTATGGCAGACACCGAATCAACCTCAACATCTGGAGAGGTATTTGATTTTAACTCAAATGAATTTACACGAACTGATTTGGTTAATGCACTGCATGACATGGTAGAAGAGTACTAAAGACTTTCTCAATCATTCGAGGAAGTTAAGACTGTAAATCAAAATTTAAAGGATCAAATCAGTAAGTTTACTTGCTTGCAAGAAAACAGCTGTAGTGATCTGAAAGTTGAGAAAAGTAAGTTGAAAACTGAGAATGAGAGAGTAAATGCAGAATACCAGACAATGAGATCTGAAAATCAGAAGCTATCACTACTGGTAAATGCATGGAACAAGTCTTCTATTTCTTTAGAGAAGATGCATGAGTTACAGAAACAATCTGGAGACAGAAGTGGTCTCGGTTGCAGTAACAATGAAAGCACTTCAGAAACTAGTACGAAACAAATACTAGATAAAGGCAAAGGAAAATTCATTTACTTCGTTAAATCCAGTATGGTACATGAACCTGTAGTACCGACTGTTCAAGGTGAAAAGTTTGTAAATCAGACGGACAGAAGAAACCATTATGGTCTGCGGCCTTAGTGATCCGACGGTGCCGAGTGGAAGGGCCGTCGCTCAACTAACGAAGGGATCTTGGTATTATGTTAAACCTGAGAGTAGAGTCCATCAAAGTGCTGGATCCAGTAGAGGATTCAACTCAGAAGGACAACTCTCTATGAGGGTTAAAAACTACCAGTACTATAATAGTAGACCTGTTCAAAAGAGATACAGACCAGAAACCAAGAATAGAAGGGAAGAACAACATTCTAAAGTGCATTATGTTAAGAATACTAGACCTTCTGTTGCACACACAAAGGTGCATACCCGAAGTACAAAGTCACCAAGAATTGTACAGATGTGGGTTCCTAAGGGACTGATAAGGCTTGGACCCAAATAGACTGGGTACCATTTACTATAACTTGTGCTTGCAGGAACAGAAGAAAGTCAAAATTAGCAACTCCATATGGTATCTGGACAGTGGATGCTCCAGACACATGACTGGACAAAAGAATCTATTATCAGAAGTGATAAAATGTACTGGACCAAAGATAACTTTTGGGGACAACTCAAAAGGTAAAATCGTGGGTAAGGGTAAGATTACTCATGGTAACATTACTATAAATGATGTACTTTTGGTTGAAAACCTATGTTATAATCTGATCAGTATCAGTCAATTATGTGACAATGGATATTCAGTAGTTTTTCAGAAGCACTTATGCATAATTAAAGATGTGGATGGATATACAATATTAACCGGGAAAAGAGAAGGAAATACATACAGAGTTTCTTGGAATGTAGATCATATTAATGTTCCTACGTGTTTAGTTGCATCTCTCAGTGATAAACATTGGTTATGGCACAAGAGATTGAATCACCTAAACTTTAAGTCAATCAATATTCTCAAAAAACAGAACATAGTCGACGGTTTGCCTGATATTAATTTCGTTAAAAATCACGTATGTTCTGCATGTCAACTTGGTAAACAGATAAGATCCAGCTTCAAGAACAAAAGTAGTAAATCAACTTCAAGATGTTTGGAATTATTGCATATGGACTTATTTGGTCCAATCCCTATCATAAGTTTAGGGAGAATGTGATACACTCTTGTTATTATTGATGATTTTTCCAGATTTACTTGGGTAATATTTCTTGCTGGAAAAGACCAGACTAGTGGCCTTCTGATCAAACTTCTGAAGAAAATTCAAAATGAAAAACCAGTTTCTGTTATTAAAATCAGAAGTGATCGAGGTACTGAGTTTACTAACAAGGTACTTGAGTTATATTTGGATGAACAGGGCATTCATAATGAGTATTCAGCTGCCAAAACGCCTCAACAAAACGGAGTAGCTGAAAGGAGAAACAGAACTCTTAAAGAAGTCGCTAGAACAATGCTAGCAGATGCTAACATCTCTCAGCGCTTCTGGGCAGAAGCAATCAACACTGCATGCTATACACAAAACAGAACCATGATCAACAAGAGACATAATAAAACTCCTTATAAGATATGGAAAGGGAGTAAGCCTAATGTATCTTATTTTCATGTATTTGGTTGCAAATGTTTCGTGGATAATAACGGTAAAAAATATTTGACTGCATTTGATTCGAAATCAGATGCTGGACTGTTTCTTGGGTATTCAGCAGTGAGCAAAGCCTTCAGAATCTTCAATAATAGAACTCTTAATGTTGAAGAATCCATTCATGTTGTTTTCGATGAAGACAGCAATGCTCATGAAATTACTAACACTTCAAATCTGAGTAACAGGTTGGACAACATTCATCTAGAACTGGATAGTGAAGATGATACAGAACCACGTGTCAACGATGCACAAAATCTAGAACCAGACATCCCTATAGTAGAACCAGCAATACAGACACAGGATGTACCAGAACCAGTAGTTGACACTCCAGAATCTATTGACACCTCACTTGAGCTTGGTCCAAATCCATCAAACCAGGAAGAAATCCGTCTAAACCTTTTTATCTGGAGAAAATCACATCCTCCATCCTTGGTTATCGGAAATCCAGCAGCTCCTTTAAGGACAAGAAGACAAATGCTTAATGAATATATGCATGCTGCTTTTATTTCTCAGGTTGAACCAAAGAAGATTGAAGAAGCTCTTCTTGATCCTAGTTGGATTGAAGCAATGCAAGAAGAGCTGAATCAATTTAAAAGAAATGAAGTGTGGTTTCTTGTACCTAGAACAACTCATCAAGCAGTCATTGGAACTCGGTGGGTATTCAGAAACAAGTTGAATGAAGAAGGAAATGTAGTTAGAAACAAAGCAAGACTGGTGGCTCAGGGTTTCAGACAAGAAGAAGGAATAGACTATGATGAGACCTTTGCACCAGTAGCAAGGCTTGAAGCCATCAGAATATTCTTAGCCTTTGCTGCTTTCAAAAATTTTAAAGTTTATCAGATGGATGTGAAGAGTGCCTTCCTAAATGGTTT
>NC_133319.1:13198511-13310155 GCF_012295235.1 Primulina huaijiensis
GTGGTCTTATTGGCTCATTGTTATATCTCACAGCCAGCAGACCTGATATCATGTTTGCTGTTTGTATTTGCGCAAGATTTCAGACTAACCCTAAGCAAACTCATTTTATTGCTGTTAAGCGTATTCTAAAATACTTAAAGGGTACTCAGAATGTCGGCCTATGGTATCCCAAGTACTCATCATTCAATCTTATTGGATATTCAGATGCTGACTATGCAGGATGCAAACTGGATAGGAAAAGCAATAGTGGTTTTTGTCAATTTCTTGGCGACAGGTTGATCTCCTGATTCAGTAAAAAGCAGACTTCCATAGCCACGTCTACTGCAGAAGTAGAGTATCTTGCTGCTGGAAGTTGTTGCTCTCAAATACTGTGGATACAGCAACAACTCAAAGATTATGGAGTTCAAGCCTCTGAATCACCCATCTTCTGTGACAATACCAGTGCCATTGCAATCACGCAAAATCCAGTACTTCATTCCAGAACGAAGCACATAGATATTAGACATCGTTTTATCAGAGATCATGTACAGAAGAAGGATATTCGTCTGGAATACGTTCCGACTGATCAACAAGCAGCAGATATCTTTACAAAACCTCTGCCTGAGAATAAGTTTTCTTACTTTCGAAATGTACTTGGTTTAATTGATTTAACTTAATTGGTATTTGTCAAAAATTTAACAGTAGAATGTTTGCAGAAGAATAAGAAGACAAAATTACATCTACTAAAATTTTATTCAGGAAATAATCTATGCCATGTTACAGCAGCCATTTCAGAACCTACAAAATCCTGCCACTCAACTATCCAATTATTCAGTTCATGGATTCTTAAACTAGTGAAGGATTTAGTAGAAGAGATCTTCTCTAGCTGATGCCACTCCTTCCACAGCATCGCATGCAGAAGAACTTGATCAGTTGCTAGCTCTGTAACATGATTGACATCAAATTATTGTTTGTATCTTCTCGCTACTGCTCTGTGTGAACGAGTAAATGCCAAACCATTTTGATAAGAATTCTGGAGATCTTGAATCTTGAACCATGAAGACATGACTTTTACCAAGACATATTCTTCAATAGTCTTCTTCAAGTCTTCCAGATAAGGAAACATTTCATCTGTGACAATGACGTGCGTACTGCTACAAGCATCAGAATTGCTTGAACTAGACATATCGAACTGTTACTATCTAACATTCTTGTTGTATTACTTGTAGACAGGTGACATTTAATGATTGACGAAGTTGAAGAGTCTCAAGTCAGATGAAACGTCTCTTGATTCATCCGATTTACCCAGACTAAGTTTTTCGTATCCCTTGTTTTATAACCTTCAATGAAAGCAGTAGATAAACGAAAATATGACAAAATGAAATTTTTATAAAACCAGATACATTACATTGCGTTTATCTACTACATTTGTTGATGTCAGCAGTTTGAGGTACTTCAGTAGCACTGAGTACTTCAACAGGAATCTAACTAAAAACTGCTGGAATCCCCTCTTTTTGCGTGGTAGTGATTTGTGAAAGGGATAATTCCACAGTTTAAACCTAATAATTTAGAACAATTTAACTAATTGTTCAGATTATATGCCAAGGAATTTCTTCCAAGTCTTCATATCTTGAAAAAGAATATCTTCAAACTTCTGCTTACGAGAGGCTGGAAGTTGTCCTTGGAGTTCCTCTGCTGATTCAGACTCAGGAGAAATCTCCGAGAAGTCACTTGAACTACTCATTTGTTTTGATTTGATAAAAGCATGAATGACTCAGTTTGTAAAATTGCAGGTATTTATAGAAGCTGAAGCGACGGCTCACTGTCTGCACGGATACCAAGAATCATTTATTATTCCTTCAAACTTCGTATCTTCGTATTTATTGCATAGATTCAGGGGGAACAGTAATCTTTCATATTTTCGTGCTTTGTCAGAAGCAGCAGAGAGTTTTGTCTGTTCGATAAGACAAAGTATCTACTGGATTTTGTCAAGAATGCTGACAATACTTCAGCTACTTATAACTTCCAGTAGATATTATCATAATACGACAAATCCTCTTCTGATTATTTTCAGTAACTCATTAGACAGCCCGCTCTTTTTCATTTTTGAAAAATAATTTTTCTGACACTCTGCATAACCTTTCAAATACTCAACCGTAAACATACTGACACGTGTCCTTGTGTTTACACTGACTGCTGTACATTTTGAATATTAACCGCTTCTTATTTCTTTTCACCTTTATGATTCTAGACTTTCTTGCTGCTGCTTTCTCTTGTCTAACATAATCTTCAATGAAATTATCTCAGAAAAATGGCTGGAGCTTAAGCTCTCAACGCTTATCAAGTTAATTTTTCATCGGTACTTACTATTAAAGATGAAGGACTTGTACAAATGTTTAAGGCTGTTGAAAAATCAGGCCTTCGAAGATTCTTGGAAGCACCTGCCATCATCTATAAGACAGCACTTCTGGAATTCTTCGCCAAAGCAACTGTTCAAGATGGAAAGATCATTCATTATCAGGGAGATGCATCTATTGCTATTGATGCTCCATTACTTGGATCAACCTTCTTTTTTCCACTCTCAGGCACCTCTGACCTATCAGGTATCTCAAAGGAAGAAATGTCTATCGCTCTTACTACTTTCTCTGCTTCTGGAGAGGAACTCTCTCCCTCGTGTTTCAAGAAGCTTCTGAAGATGGAGTACCAAGTGCTTGCTGACATTTTGGCAAAGGCACTTCTCGTCAAAGCTGGTACTTTTGATCAATTGACAAAGGAAAAGGTTCAGGTGATGGTGGCGATCACCTCGAATATTAAGGTGGATTGGAGTTGGTTTCTGTTCAAGATTATGAGAGAAATGGTTTCACGAAAAAGCACTGGTTTTTGCTGTTCAAATCAGTCAGATGCTGAAGGATGCTGGTTTTCCATTCACTACTGATCAAGAAGCTTCTTCTGTAACTATGGCCGATGCCGATAACGTGCTTGCTTTGTGGCCTAAACTAACTGTGGCTGAATTTGTTTCCATGAAAAAGGAAATTGGGGATACTCTAGCCGAGGGTCATGCTCTCCAAAAAAAAAATCAAAAAGAAGAGAGTAATTGTTTTGACTGATTCAGATAAAACTGTATCTGAAGAATCAGCGGCTCCTACTCAAGCATCTCTCCCAGTAGCAACACCCAGCAAAAAGAAGTCGAGAACCACCATCCGTATCAAGAAAAATGTGTCAGTTGCTGATATGGATACTGTCTCGTTGAGACAAGTATTTCCAGAACCCACCCAAACCAAAACCAAGGCTGCTTCGGAACCAATAGCAACTCCCTCCCAACCAGCAGTTACTTCTACTGATTCACAACCAACTACTACCTCCTCTTTCATCAAACCAGCGGTCATCACTGCTCCATCAACATCAACATCAGAACCTATTGTTAGACCTAATACTGGAGTTGTGATTCGAGAGTCATTGGCCGGATCATCAACTACTCGAACCTCACTGCCTATTCCTACAGGCAAAGGAAAGGAAAAGCTGTCTGATGAACATCAAGTTCAACGCCCCAAAACCTCAGTGCAAACTGGTATTGAACTTCATCTTCAAGAGATTGAAAAATCTGCCAGGGAAGACATGTTGTTCTTTGATGAATGGCTAAAGATGAGACCATTTCACCCTTTCACTCACTTACGCACTACAGGCGTATTTGCTCAGATCGTGAAGCAAGAGAAAAGAGTTTTTGCTATTGCAAAAACCAAAAATGTTAGTGAAGCCATGAATCGGAGAAATTATATCCTTGATCAACTGAAACAAAAGGTGATGGACTCTGTGTTGACAACTTTAAAGTCAAATTTTGATCCAATGAGTCCTACTTCTCCTCATGATCAGAATATCATTCAGCTTATGACTGATCAGCTGCAGACTTTGGCTGAGCTAATTCAAGCTCAAGAACAGGTTTTTACTAAGCCTCTGCCTCACAGGTTAGGCATGGTACCCGAACTTCTACAGACACAGACAGTTGAGGAAAGGATCATAGTTCCTTTCTGAGCCAAGGTCTCTAGTACTCCTGCATCACCGGACCTGCCTGCTCAATCATCATTTTTGATCTCTGTTAGAGAATTAGCTTCAGTGGATGAAGTAATTCAGTCTATTGTTCTTACGACGGCGGCTGCACCTCCACTAACTCAAGCTAATGAAGTGGTATTCTCCGAAGCTCAAAATGAACCTCAGCATGTGGAAACATCAGATGACAATCCTTTACCGAATCTTGAGAACTTTTCTGCTGAATAACAAGCATAAATAAAAGATCTACTGAATATGCCATCTGACTCTATCCCTTCAGAGCAATTACCGGAGACCATCGAAACTACTCATCAAGATGATAGTACGGCGCCTGAACCTATGGTTGAAGAAACTTCTGTTGCTCCATCTGTTGATGAGGAAACTCATGTAGCACCTCCTGTAACTGTCGCTCTAGACTTAAGACCTGTTGAACCTGGCACCTCTGCTGGTTCAAAGAATGTGATTCCTCCCATTGCTCCAACAGAACTAGAACATTCTACTGCATTGGTCTTATCCATTTCTGACTCAGCTGCTGCTCGTACCGCTGAAATCAAGCAACGTATGCTCACCAGAACTCCATCTCCAGAACCAGAACAGTTTGATATTGAATTTGAGATTGATACTTTGCAAAAAGATCTCCACAATCTCTCTGAAATAGTAAAGGAGCTATCTCGTGAACATGCTGGAGAAGTCAGTGGTTCTAAGTTCTTTCGAGACCGCATATCTAAAGAACTAACTAATACGGCAGAATCTGTGAGTAAAATGTATGTTGAGACCATTGTCTTTAGACAAAATGTTTCCAGAAGCCAAGGCATCATCGTACTCGGTCAAACTGACATACTCAAACGACTCAGCGACCATGATGAGGTTATTCGTTCAGTCTCCACCACCTTGGAATCTATGGATGCCAAGATTGAGTCCCAGTATCAATCTTTCTAGCCGCATGGATGATTTGCTGTCTCGAGTACTGGCGACTGATGCCAAAAAAGGGGAAGCAGAATCAGAAGGAGGACAAGCAGAAGGAAGAACAACTGGAGATATAGCAGAATCTTCAGAACCAGAAGGAGCACAAGCAGAAGGAAGAACAACTGGAGATATAGCAGAATCTTCTGCCAGAAGATATCAAGATGCTGAAGAAACCATTTACAGGGACATTGACATCGATAATTAAAACTTTCGTTAATTATCTTAATATAATTATGTTTTATCTTGCCATTATTTTTCTGCTAATATTCAGGTTTTGGCATCACCACAAAGGGCGAAATTGTTAGACATAACTTAATTGTGGCGATGGGCAATGAGATTTAAAATCAGCAGATCTTTAGGCAATATAAAAGCAGTAGTCTTCAGCTAACGAAAACCAGAAGCAGAACTTAAAGTTCTAAGATAACCAGAAGCAGAAGTTAGAATTCTAGAAAAACAGACGCAGAATTCAGTCCAAACCGAAGTAATTTAACGTCTTTCGCATAAACAGAACTAGCCTTGAATGTTACCGTTATTTTATCAAGTACTAGCATTAATTGCACCATTAATGCTGTATGAAGCTATTTATTACGTCTTACCAATTTTGGTATAAAACAAGACTGATTGTTTTGAAGCTTTTCTGCAGGACCTATTTCAGGTATTAAAGCTGAATATATCAGAAGTCAAAGAAGCCGTTTTGTTTATAGACGTTGGGATCAAAAACTTCTATAAATATACAAGAACAACGTTGATAAAGATGTGGACAATACTGATTACAATACTCACAACGTTGATCTGAGCACAAAACTCTCTTATCTCACAAAAAGCTCGACATACAGAAAAGTAGCACACGCTTCATAGCATATATCTGATCGGTTGAAGATCATCTTGTGCTGCTATTTCTCATACTCTTCATAAACAGTTCACACTATTCATATCTTGTTGAGAAGAGTTTGTAATCTGGAAAAGAGTCTTTTCCAGAACTTTGATTATATATTATTTTATCGTGTTGATACACTAAGAGTTTCAGTAGGCAGAGGGTAAGTCCTGCTGAAGTGGGTGTGTACGAGTGTGTACTGTAAAATCCAAAGTCTTTTAGTGATACCTTCTGGAAACAGAAAAAGGGGAGACGTGGCAGATTTTATCTTCGAACTTCCATAAACAACTATTGTCTACTGCCTACTGTTTTTATCATTTCAATTACTGAACCATCAGATCGTTTCCGCACTATTCTGTGATTTGTTGGTTACTTACTTGAACAAGATTAGCTACAATCTCTAATAGGATTTTAGCAACTTCAAAAGAAGAAATCAGAAAGGAAAAGAGTTTATTCACCCCCCTCTAAACTCTATATCGATCTCCAACACAAGAAAATTGTATAGTTTTCCTTATTTTGTTCGGATAAAACACTCTGTCTCTAAAAACATGTGTTTTTTCAGTTTAAAAACTGAATTGATGTTAATATGCTGCTTTGTTTCCACAAAGATTGGCTTGGTCACAGCTACACATACAGAATTTTTATATTTAATTTAGCCTATTATTTACAACTGAATAAATAATAGGTATAGGATGCATGACTTGAAATGGTTATTACGAAAAAAGAACTTAAATTACAATTAATAAGGAAATTGTTAATTTAGGCTTTCTCAGCTCGACGGATTATGGTAATAGATTGTTTTACACGCTTGGTAATCAACATCTTAATATATTACTGTGCTACATTGGGATGTTTTCCCTTTTCTGTATATATTTATTTTGATTTTTGTATATAGAGACATATTGCGCTCAGTAAGAAGCTTCAACAGATTAAACTATGACGAGCTCATCTTCTCATACTGCATACAGGTTCGTTCTTCGTTCAGAATTTTATTGTTCTGCCCTTTAATGTTCTTCGTTTTCCTCAACATATGTTTTATTTCTCTACTTTCATTGCCATAGGCAGCTTGTAACTATTAACTTTTGCGGTGTCAAACTATAGGTTATAGTTAATTTTTGTTCGCTTATTTTTTTTTAAAAAAGTGTCATATCTAGCTTTGTTTCAAAATTTTATATAATAGTAAAGTAATATTAAAATTAGACATTTTGATATACTTAATGTTATAAAATAACCCTGATGGCTAGACCAAAAAAAGATAATGCAACAGAAGCTAACAGGACTAAGAACTTTCATAAACGAAAATATGCTTTCTTAGAAGATCTTAGGCTGCAAAAAAATATGCGTCGCAACCAAAAAAATAAAACACTTGCTTTACAACAACATGATGTAAAAAAAACTGGTCAAAAAAGCTAATTTTTACAAAACTAAGAATGTGCTAATTTTGATTTATAAATTCATAAAAAAATCCTTTAGGTTTCGACATACTTTCTTCCATACTTCTTTACCTAAACAACTTAAAAAATTATAATTTTGCGAAATATAAATGTCAAGTTCAGCTTTTAAAAATCGAAACTATATGTAAAATCTACTTATTGTTAACCTCCTAAAATATTTTTTAAGCTTAGAAAAAGTTATATTCACATGCATGCATTTAGAAAATTAATTCCTTAATTTGTGTTAATATACTGACCCACCTATGTCATGTGTAAACACCTACAAACTCCACACAGGCTTGGTCATAAATTTTATTTATAGCATTTATATTTTTAAACATATGTTATACCTTACTTTCTAAACATGCCATTATTCAAACAAATTAATTACTCTAAGAAAAAGAACATTTAAACACAAAATAAAATAGTTTACGTATATAACCCATTCCCATTACTAAAATTTTGAAAATAATAACTACTTAAAATATATACAAAACATATATTTTTTACCCGTACCCAATAAATAAACAGAAAAACACATGCTTTAATAAACTAATTCCCTATGATATTTGATAGTTATAATACTAATTTTTCTGCTTCCCATATTTAGCATATCTAAATTTTCTTACACAAATAAATATATATTGTTTACTATGTTATTTTACCAAAAAAAAACTCCAACTGTTTTTGTTTAGTTTATATCTATGTAATTGTAATCCATTGGAAAAAGAACCCCTAGAATTAAATATATGCAAATATAAACACATATTTAGCGTCTTTAAATTATAAACAAAATTTATCCTTTACTGCATGAAAACTTAGGTAAACACTTCCAAAATTTGAGGTTCTTATACCTAGCATATATGAAAGCACGAAAAATTTGAAATGTGCCTGTTTTTGTACGGTTTCCGGTCACCAAAACAATACGTGTTATATGCTGGGTCTTCCAACAAAGCAAAAATATTCGATGTCTAGAGAAAGATGCTTCCCTCAAAGTTGTTGTAATCAGTTTTCTCTTTCCTTTCATCTTATTTCGCATCTATCTACTTGCGACCCTTCTCTCCCAAATTTCTTCCCTCTCCCACCTCGTCCGCTTATCGTCTTCCTCGCCCATACAATTAAATATATACAAATATGAATACATATTTATCGTTTTTAAATTATATACAGAAGTTACCATTTACTGCATACAAAATTGGATAAACACCTAACAATATTTATCATTTATCACATAAACACTTGGGTATACACCTCAAAACTTTGAGGTACCTATACCTAGTTTTTAATGAATCAGTGAAAGAATTTCACAAAAAATTTTGCGAAAAAAAAAAAACCAAAAATGAAACTCTATGGTTTAAATTTTGTATTTTTTTATTTTGCACATGTTCAATATTATCATTAATTAAAATTTAATGTCACTTCTTTTAAAATTATCTTATTATCACACGATAACCTAAAGCATATAATTTTAAAATTTCTAGACATGTCCTGTAATCTTTATTCACTTAAGCAAGAATTCAAAACTAATTAAATAGTAACTTTTTTCTAAAAATAAAAAACTAATTTAATAGTACCTATCAAACGAAATTTTACATAATTTTTTTGACCAAGAAATTTTACATAATTTAACCCACGATAAAGAAGTACGCTTTCAAAAACCAATTTCTACAATAAATTTAAATTTCACGAATTCATCCCTCAATTTTTTCTTTCAAAATATTTCTAAAATAAAAAATAAAAAAAACCAAAATTAGCTATTATGTTTTCGACATATCGTTGGCCCGCAATTATTATGCATTTTTTTTTGTTTTCTTTTAAAAATTTAAGTAATAATCTATAATGTATAGGTTGTTTAGATTCTTTATTCAACAAAATCCATATAATGAATTTTAGATTTTCAAATTTGAAATTCATCGATCACATCTTTCTTTCAACGGGCAGTAAGTTGCGGTTGGACAAAAAAATCGAGAGTAGGTCTCTTGTGAAACGGTGTCACGAATCTTTATATGTAAAATATGTCAACCCTACCGATATTCACAATAAAAAGTAATACTCTTAGTATAAAAAATAATATTTTTTCATTGATGATCCAAATAAGAGATCTGTCTCACAAAATACGACCCGTGAGACCGTCTCAAACAAGTTTTTGCCAAGAATCAAACTAACTTGAATTTTATTATGAGATTCCGTGATCTGATTAACGTTAATTATGTACTTATAATTTGTAGAGCATCATATAAGGTAATCGTAATAAAATTCAAACGATAAAGTGAAGAAATATAGAATTATAAAGGATCCGAGATGAGTATGGACTTCTATACAAAATAGTCTATTAAATTTTAAAATAGTGAATTAAATTGTCAAAAAAAAATTCAATTAAATTTGAACATATTCTATTAAATCTTAAAATCAAATAGAGTAACTACGATCTTGTCTTCACGTGATTTGGGATGTCATAGTCTCGTAGTTAATATATATATATAATGGCAAAGATGAAATTTATTTAAATGAAATCTACAATATTAGTTATGTTGATTGGTCCTTTTGTCCTTATGTTTTGTATGTTTATACAAATGGGGTAAATAAGAGACTCAATAATTACTGCCACACATTTTATTTTTTTTTAAAAAAATCTATCGTGACATAGTTTTACGAGTTAATTTTGTGAAAATGATCTCTAACTCGATCTAATTCATGGAAAAAATATTATATTTAAGCTAAAAATATTATATTTTCACTTTAAGTGTCACAGAAAAAGATTCGTGAGACAGTCTTACAAAAAAACATACTCCACAACTTTTATGTTATGCTTTGTTTGTATCTAATTGTCATGTCTGTGAGTTCTTGAGTTGCTTGATTTTATTGATACTTTATGCATGCAGTGCGTTTCTCTCCAATTGTACTTCTTGATTCATATCATCAATGATGGTAGTCCGTTTACATTATTTTATTATTTGAAGACTTTTGATTTTCATTAATTTTTTTTAAATCTGCGAAATTAGCATTTTATCTTGGTTTATAAGAATCATAACCTGGCTTTGAAAATTCTGTATAGTTCAAGTGATACACGTACCAATTGGTGTACTATATATCCTTGAGCCAAAGTTACGATAATTATAGGAATTAATTGATAATTAAATGCTAAAATAATAATAAACGCTTTTGGCTCTGATTTGAGTTCATAGCAATTAGGTAATGGAATTACATGGTAGTAAAATTTATAGATTATTTTGCAGCAAAGATTTCATTGGTTTATGTGGATTTAATATTGATTCTTTCGGGTTTATGTTGTCCATAATGACAATAATTCATGCCCTCTATGATTGATTAGTTTAGATTTGAGATTTGATAATGCTTTGTGCTTTCATTAGAGTTGTAGCTAATCCGCTGTTCCTATTGATTGTTTAGGAGTCGCATATCGGTTGCTAAGACTTGAGACTGGAGAGCGCAGATCCGCTCATGTATTTGCTCTCGAACCTTCAACAAGGAAAAGTACCAAGAGGTTATCAGTAAAGTTATCCAAATGGTTCATGATGTTTCCAAAGCAAAGGACAAGCGTTGGCCGATTTCTTGGATTGATTGAAGCCGATGTGTACGCTCAAAGCTTTGATGATTTGATAGTGTTTCGATTGATTCAGGTACATGCTTAGTGGATGGACAATTGGCCTGATGTCTCCACGACATCAATGCATTGCATTTTATATATCAGTTTATAGATACATTTTGTATTTATTATAGTGTTCCATACGAGCTTACACCAGGGGGCTGTTATTGTCTTTTTATATGGACAATGACATGTCCACAAGTCATCAGGATACTAGAGATGATACTTTTAGAGGGATGCACATCTAAGTTGACGGTTGAGTTGTCGATTCTAGTGTATATATTTATCTATCCGGAGATGTGAGTTTTTTGTATGTGTTTGGTTTAGTCATGTGTGGGCCGGCTTGTTGTATGCTATGATTTGTTTAGATGAGACATTATTATATATTATTTTTAGTACTAAGATCACATTTATCATGTTTTGAGCTCATTATAAAGAAAATTTAATCTCGTTTTTTGCTGTAATTATGTAAACTCTAATCAAATTGCATGTTAATAACAAGTAGAAGTTAAGACTCCAACTATTCATTAATTTGTCAACTAACCAGCTTATTTATTAATAGGAATGTCAACGTGTGATGCACGTGGATGACTAATAATGACAAATATTATTACGAAATTTAGATAATGTTTAAAATCATTTGAATAATATCTTGTTTATAAGTATTTATCAATCTAATATATGAAAACACAACCGATAAAAATACATCATGACAATAAATAATGTATATTCAATTATTCATATGAAACTTTTCAATCAACGTGATTAAAACATAATGACAGCTTTCTCAAATTAGTAAAGATATTTTTCATCCAAATATAATTCACAATGGAAAAACAATAAAAAAAATAAAATAACAGAATAGTGAACTTCACCGAAACCAAAACCACAATGTACTTAAATAGAGTATACATAGACAAACGATTGTCAAATAAAATTCTGTTAATGAACTAAATTATCATAATAATGTTAAAATAAAACCACTATATTTGTTATTAAGATAAATATCAATTGGAATTTTGCTAACTTTTAATCTCTTATGAATTTTGTTTAACTTTCTCTGTTTGTTTTTAGAATACATATTATAGATAATTAATTTTATATCAGAATGGATCATTTGTAAATTAATATTGATTATAATAATTTAATGTGAAATAAAATTTTAAAATAATACAACTCAAATAAATATGTGTAGTAAAACACATATATAAATAAAATAATATAAAAACTTTTGTGAGACGGTCTCATTAGTCAATTTTATAATACACATATCCTATTTGGGTCACTCATGAAAAATTATTACTTTTTATGACCAAAGTATTACTTATTATTATAAATATGGACATGATTGACCCGTCTCACGGATCTTTATCCATGAGACCATCTCACAAGAGACCTACTAATAAAATACTACGTAATACTCAGTTAAAAATATCATATATAAATTTTTTAATATCTAACAAATACTAATAAATTATCAATATAATTCATATTTAATATAAAGATTATCTTGATAAATAAATTATAAGGATTATCTCATAAATTTAATTTAAAAGTATAAAGTAATTTTCAATTCTTTTTAATTTCTCTTTCTATGAATAAAGTTGAAACAAATCAAATTATACTGCAAATAAAATATTAAAAAAATTTACAAAAGAGCATATAGAATCTATATGCTCTCAATGTCTATTTTCATTGGAATATTACCATAAGAAAAAAATGACATTTACTGATATGTTTTAATGACACTTATAGAAAAGTGTAAGTTTAAGATATATATTGAGACATTAATTAAATATCACAATTTAAGAAATTAAAAATAAAATAAAGTATTATATTAAGGTCTTTTGTAATATTTTTATCAAGTCAACCAAATAATAAAATAAAGTTATTGTCATTTTCAATCTCAATCCCAATATATTTTTCTTGAATAATTTATAACAATATTTGAAAATTTTCATTTATTGTCCGACTTAATTTATTTAAGGAGAATTTCAAATTCATAATTTATTAATTTAGTTAAATTAACATAATATTAATCGAATTCTACTCGATCACAAATCAAATGATCATCCGAAAGCAAATCAATATATTGTCACACCCACACTTTACCCTAACTATTTTATCATGACAAAGTTTGAGTGGAGGTGGTAATGACAATCATTTACTCACACATACGCCCCCATTTAATAATAATAATAATAGTAATATATACTATATTATTAAGTGTGAGACCCTTAGGGTGTGTTCAGTTGGGTGGATTAAACAAGGTTACATAAATAATCAAACATTTATCTAATGTTTGGTTAAAACTTTAAGATACTTTAATAATCATTTTGACCCGCTTTAAGACCCAATTTTATGGAAATTTTTTTTATTATTAATATAATAAAACAAGTGGGATAGACTATCAACACTCATCAAATTACATTTTTCTCCTCTTATTTCTTATTTCAAAACCCTGCTCACTTTTTATTTGACCACAAATTTTATATGCGACTTTTTTTTCTACTTTATGACATTTCTATTATTCCAAAATTTCAAATATTATTATGTCGATTATTAAAAAATACGCAATCTAAAAATATATTTCTAATAAATATAACAATAAAATTAATATTCAAAATATTATTACTATTTTAATTATTAATTTAATGCATATTTACAAATATATTTCAAATAAATATATTTAAACTAATTTTAATAAATGTAAATTATAATTATAAATATTTAATTATCTATCAAATTATTTTAAGAATATTTATAATTATTTTAAAAAAAACAATAATATTGTAATTATTACTGAATTTTATTTAACATTAACATTCAAAATATTATTGTTATTTTAATTATTAAAGTAAATGCATATTTACTAATTTATTTCTAATTAATATATTTAAATTAATTTTAATAAATGTAAATTATAATTATAAATATTTAATTATCTATCCAATTATTTTAAGAATATATATTTAATTAGCACTTGGGGCATTTTGGTCATTACAATAAAATTTACAAAATTAATCCATCATTTTAAAATTATACCTTATACTATGTTATTTATCCCACCATAATATTAATCCATATCTCTCATTTTTAATCACTCTAATTACTAATCATTTACTTATCCTATCATACGTACCAAACGGAGCCTTAGAGTAACTACTTTAGAGGACACCCAATTATATAATTCCATAATTACCCTTCTTACCCTACTAAAAACTTCTTCAAGTCACTCCATATTTTACATAGAAAAAAATTTAAGCAAAACTTCCATTTTAAATTGAACAACTATTCTAAATTAAAAATAATTTCGTGTTAATTGTTTAATATTGTTAGATCAAATTAAAAATATTAATAATAATACATGCAACGCATGTGCATATTTTACAAGTAATATATTATTTATTAGTAACCATGACTTAGTTAATAAGGTACGTAACAGTTTTGTCATTTAAAAATTAGGTTAAAAGTTCTACATATATAAATAGGAATAGTTAGAATGAATGAATAAGACAACACTGGAAGATAGAGAAATGAACAATAAAAGTTAAAATTTGTTGCTAGGATTTTTGAATCCTCCTTGGATCTAGACGACAGCAGAACTTCAATACTCAGCAGAATGTGGAAAGAAGAACTCGAAATCTTGTGAGCACTTTGAGAGAAAATTTATGAAATTTTGACTGAGTTTTTTGGTGTGAATTTTCGAATGGCATAGGGTGGTCTTTTTTGGTGATAGAGGTGGAAATCTTACCATAATTCGGTTGGGATTTTTACAAAATTTTGAGATAATTCTTCCATAATTCGATATGCTTCTTCCATATATAATATCATATTATACTTGGGAAAACGTGTTCACCAAGTATCCCTAAATTTTTGAAATTTGATGTTAGACTGGATGGTTGAATGTAGACTGTTTTCTTGTACATATTCATAACGTACCTAGATTGCATTGAAATTTGCTAGCTTCTTTGTTGAGAAAAACTGTCTTGTATGTATTATTCTCCACAAAATTTGATGGATATCTCAGCCTTGATTTTCGAGATTAATACATGTCTTGTATTGGATTTCAATTTTCATGTATTTATTGACTTGAAAATTTTGAATATCATGTATTATTTATTATTTTCCAATTTCTATTTAACATAATACCAAGATTTCGAAAATATAATCTTATATATTTCTTAAATAAATAAGTATATTTTCAAAATTTGGGTTCTCTCACCACGATACAGAGTTCTTTCGTTATTTTTACATATATATTGATGTTATTGAACGAAAATACAACAATTTATTCATTTTTCAGAATATATTTGAAGTTTTGGTCTTGTTCAACACTTCTGTGTGTTCCTCAAATCAAACTTATCGAAGTTTAATACTTCATGACATGTGTCAATTGTTCTTCACGAGGATTGTCAAAAACGAGTTTTTTGAAGGTTCTCTTGAGAGCGATTATTTTTACCTATGTTATTTGTTACAAAACAACATAGTTCATATGTGAATTACATGTTACTTGTTTCAAAGATTGATATAGAGCTTCTACGAGAATCCCTTTATTCGTTGAATTGAGGATGCGACTACGTCCAGTTCGTGTTTGCATTTCATGCATAAGAATATTCATATTAGGCCAACTTGAAACCTGTTAAAACAAGGAAATAAAAACTAAACTCTAAAACTGTGCAATTTTGTTTGTTATCACGAAAATAAAGATATTTTCAATCTAACACAATATATTAGTAAGTAGAAAGAAAGTCAAAATATGAGTGAGCAACTTACAAATTAATTATTCTAATCGTCATATGATTCTTTTCTGCTAAACGTCACAGTACAGATAATATTCCACTTGGAGAAAACATAATTATTGGCAAGAAGTGTAAGAAAATTGGCTCATATCAAAGGAAGAAAAAACGTGTAGGAAATGACGAAGGCCATTGCCTAACAACTTTTGACAAAAGATGCGTACGCAACCTCAACTTTAGAAAATTGAGACGCGCATGCGCCTCTTCTTTTGACAATAAGGCTCCCGCAATAACTCATCGATGGTATGAGATGCCTATAAATAGCAGCGATTGAGGTCCCTAAGCACGCACCTCATAAGAAAAATATACACCATCTACAGAGTGTGTTGAGCGCTTGGAAGGCATCAATCGGAGGAAAAACAGAGAACTTACAAATTCTCAATGGCCGGAGGTAATGCTCGATCTATTTCCTCATATTGTTTATCATGTTCATATATATATGTAGAAACATGATTTTGAGAAAAATCTCTAACATTGGGTATTAGAGCCGTGATACATCTGTCTTGAAAATATTTGTTTTTATTTTCTGAAAATCGGATATCACGAAGTTTTGAAAAATTTTGCTCTTGGGAATTTGCGTAAGAAAAATGAAACTTGAAGGCGGACATAATAATATTCAGAAACTTACTTGAGAATTCTGTTCTTTGTTGCACTTTGGAGTTCTCGGCTGAAGTCTTGAAAATTGTATATAGTTTTTGAATTTGAAAAATAAAATAAGAATTTTTGAGAGCAAAATATTTTCGAAGAAGTTGCAGAAGAAAGTTTAAAGAAAAATTGTGACAATTGAATTCAGAAGCTCGAATTCAATCATTTAGACAAATGCATGCAGTGCATTAAATTTAAAAATGGATTCTACACGTTTAAATTGTCTTTCAATTATACATGCAATTAATTTATTTTTTATTTTTATTTAAAAAAATAATTAATTAATGCGGGATCCACACCAATTAGACAATTGCAAACCATTGTTGGTTGTTTTTTTATTTATTATTGTTTTTAAAATAAAAATAATAAAAATAAATAATGATTAATGTGTTATTAAGTTATATGTATAATTCAGTATACATATAGCATTTAGTTAAATAATTTGTACACATTAAAATAATTTCAAGTTCGACGTAATTTCTAATACATGTTTAGAAATTATTTTCTGCATGTTAAATATAATGTCAAATATTATGGATAAGTGTTTGATGTGTACATGAAAATTTAATATTATGTTTGTATTTATTCTTGAAATTTAAAATGCAAATAATATTAAAAAATAATTGGTACATCAATATTCACATTATGTTTATATTAAATTATATTAAATTTTTTATAATTTGAAATGAACATATCAAGTAAGATGTGAATATAATATTATAAAACAAAATATTTCAGATGTTCAAAAATGAATAAATAATCCTCATTTTATCACTACTCTGATAAAAGAGAAAAACTGATGAGGAGCCCACATTTTCACGTAAATGTGATACTCACTTTGAAACATCTGATACTCGTTTTCTTAAAACGTGCTAAATTTTTTTTCCTCCTTAATCTCCTTGACCCCATTTTTAAAATAAAACAACCAACTAACATTTGAAAATCAAAGGAAAATAGTTTGAATCATAAAATCGTTAAATGTTTTACCGAACCTAAAAACATTATTTGGAAATTATAACCCATACTATAACCTATCAAAAACCACTCGCAGACATAAATAATTTTTCGTAAAAATATCTTTAACATAAATCATAATCATAAACTAGTGCGGAAAACTAGCGTCGGTCATCGGGTTATGTGCACCTTCAGTCCAGTCAGATCAACCATCAAGACCTCCATTCACATCATCATCATAATCACCTACATCAATCACACCTAGTGAGTCTAAAGACTCAACACGCTATAATCTTAATAACAAGTGCTACATATACATATCACATACAACAGTGAAAATAATTGTATTTAAAATATCATTTTCAAGAAGATGCATAAACTTTAAACATAACCATAAACATTTTCATGATGCATAAACTTTAAACAAAACATTTTCATGATGATGCATCAACTTTAAACATAAACATTTTCATAAACTTTTCATAAACATTTTCGTAAACATTTTCATATCATCATAAACATATTCATATTCATATTCATGTTCATATTCGTATCCATATTCATATTCGTATCAACATATTCATATTCATATTCATATTCCTTTCGTTGAATTCAGATCGATAATTGTGACTCGTATTCGTATTCGTATTGGGGGATGGATCCATCTAGAGAAAACCACAGTATTGGACGGCGGGGACATCAGCAACACTCTCACCGGTCAACTGAGCCTTGGCCAACGTATTAACATATTAACGTATCCGTATCCATATTCGTATCCATGGAAACACGATCGTCGGGCTCTCACTGGGACCATAACCCTCACGATATCTCCAACATATTTAGTCACAATTACTTAACTTCTTTCAACGTTTCATATTCTCATCACTTAATAAAAATGAAACATGCATATAACGTTTTTCTTTTTAAACCAAGAATGCAACATATATTTTAAATCACAATATTAAATCATAAAAAAATCCGTAAACATTTAAAAATCATAATTTAACATATTAAAATCGTAACCATCCATAAACATTTTAAAATAAACATTCTAACAAATTAAAAAACTGTAAACATTTAAAATAAACGTTTTAACATATAAAAATCATAAAAAACCATAAACGAATTAAAATAAACATTTTAACATAATAAAAATCCATAAACATTTAAAATAATATATTAAATCATAAACATTTAAAATAAACATTTGACATATTAACTCATAAACATTTAAAATAAACATTTTGACATATAAAATTCCATAAACATCCATAACCATTGAAAATAATCATATTAGCACATAAAACAGCATTCAGGAAACTGCCATGACGTTTATTAATTTTCGGGTGTAAAATTACCGTTTTACCCCTAGACGTAAAATTTCTCGTTTTTGACATTTTTTTTAATTTCATTTACTCTAACATGTCTCAAATAATTATTTAAGCTTAAATATAATTTTCCATAATTTTATTAAGCCTAAAACGAGGCTTTTCAATTAATTCTTTAATTATCGTTTCGTGCGGCGATAAAATCTCGGATAAATTCGAAACTCCTTATTTTGCTCCCACCTTTTAAACCCAATATTATTATTCTTTATTCTACCCTTGTGAGTCATGAACCACACCCGTGGACCCATGGTTTCAATTTTAGTTCTTAAATTTTGTTTTCGACACTTAATCGAACACATCGAGTCATCTCCTAATTTACTCGAGCCACGCCCGAGCCACCTCGAGCCAAACCCTAGCCAACCCACCTAGGGACCCTACTTCCCAAGCCTAGCCCAAAGAACCAGCCCCTAGGATGCTCAAACCCTCCTGGAACCGAGCTACAAATTCTGCATGAGTTTGTGTGAGGTGTTCTAGTTATACTAGGACTCCTAGCTAGCCTAGGGCTCTTCCAGCCGAGCCACCACCGAACCACCATGACCCTAACTTACCCTGGACCACGCACAGACCATACCCATACCAGCCCAAGCCCTGGAGCCCACGCACAAGCCTCTTGGATAAGAAGCACAAACCTGCGCGCACAAGGCCTCCCTCACGTTCTCATGTTTTTGCTCGGCCCTCCCTGAACCAAACCATACCAGCCCCTGTCCCAACCTTAGACCACCTTCTATGGACCCTAAAAGACCAGCCTGGCTCGCCCAAGCCAGTCGCGAGCCGCCCCCTGCAGCCTTCTTTCCCTGCGCGTGCTTTGGAAGAGTCCTTGCCCCAACAGACTCTTCCTTGCTTCGAGCCCCAGCCAACCTTGGCCAAGCCCCGTGACCCCATGCATAGAAACCGAGCCATAGCATGATGAAAAGGCCAAACCAATCCCACGATTCCTCTCTGAATTAAGCCTACGGTTTCCAGCCTTGCTTTTTCATGTTTGCAGCTTATTTGGTGTGTTTCTAGGACCCTAAACTTTGTGTAAAACACCCTTAATCCATACCCTAACCATGGTAGCCCATTGACACAAATTAAACATGATTTTTGAACCAAAACACAAGAGTTTAACACACACATTTGCATAGTTACTAAAATATCATGATGTGCAATTTGTTTTCATTCAAAAAATGTTCAAATAAATTTTATAGTGTGATAGATAATTGAAGGAAAGAATATGACGTGTCTTTGCGTGTTTAACGCTCGGATTAACGTTGACGATTGAAGAACGACGACGAGAAACGACGGCTTGAAAACTCTAGCAAACTTGATGCTTTTTCCTTCTTGCTTTTGTGTGTGCGTGTGATGTTTTGCTTGGGGAGAGAGTTTGTATGGAGTTGGGAAAGTGGGCGTGTGTTGTGTGTCAATTTTTGGGGTGAATTGCATTTTATATATCAATTAACATACAAATGGTAGCTTAGGCCCACTAACAAGATTAATTAGGCCCATTAAGCCCATTAGTACTTAATTAAAATATTAAAAATAATTTTGTTTAATAAAATTTGTGAATTTATTAGTCGGGTTGCCAAAACGTTCGTATTTTTGTTGAAAAACCAACACCGATAAAATTTACGTCCCGACGTATAAAATCAACTAAATTTTCTATTTTCAGCCCTCAGTCTCCGTTCCTCGATCGCAACTCGAATAGCCTTTAAAAATACATTTTAATACAACCATGTAGAAACATATATTTTAAACATGTCAATATGCACAACATAATTAATTTATGCAATTAAAACAATTAATTGAAATATACAAAGAAATTAATAACTGCATACATGTGGTTCGTGTGGACCTTCAAATTTTCGGGGCGTTACAATTTTCCCTCCTTAAATGGAATTTCGTCATCGAAATTCTCTTATCTTTGATAATTAAAAGTTTAGACTTATTTCTAGTATCCCGAAAATCCCCGCTTCCGCTGCGCTACTTTGATAAAACTTAAGCTCTAGAATGTCTTTACGTCTCCTTGATCCCAATTAAATTTTCCTTCTAAATCCTTATTTGCAAATCGCAACTTAAAAAGATCTAAAATGACTTAGTGATGTTACTATTATAACCTCGAATTTCAACTTTTCTTAAAATTATCAATATTAAAAGATGGATGACCATACTTATCGTATATTATTTTCCTTATTTTATACCCAAAATGTTCATCAACTTATCATATTTCAGCGTTAGAATCCCAAACGCATCCGCTAACGCATAGATTTTCAAGCCTAATATCGATTCATTCTTAAAAACCCTTGATTAACATTCCTTATAACATTATAACCAAGATATCCCATGGTTCCAAATATTCTTAAAAGTCTAAATCATCAAAAATTCTTATCATTTAACTCATTTAATTCTCGCTTATTGCTAAATTAGTCCCCAATTTCCTTAACAATTGCAAAATTACTTCTTAATTTTCTCAAAAATTATCCTAATTAGTCCTTAATATAAAATATCTTACTATTAACACATAAGTTCTTGGCATTCTTAATTCTCTTATACGGGTTTCCCATACATAATTTCGAAAATTTTAAACTTATTTACCCAAAATCAATTCCCATAACCAATGTTACCTTTCCATCGAAACCTAACATCCCAAATTATACATTTTCTTACTTCCAAAGATCATTGCAGTCTTCGAATCGTTATTATTTATGAGTAATTCCCAAAAAATAATTCAATTAGTAACCACGAATCATGAATATTTTCTTAGAAAATATACGTGTCCCAAAGACATTCATAATATTCACGATTAACTTATGGCCCAAAAAGTAGAATGTCAAAACTAAAACCCAAAAATCAACGTAGTCCAATTCCACCACAAAGCCAACATGTGTTGAAATCAAATAATTTCTTATTTCATATTGTATCACATATAAAAATTCCAAAGCATATAAATCATATATCCTCATAAAGCAATTAAACATGTGACGTGGACATATAATTCATGTAGTCATGCAGGTAACAACATATAAATCATATAAAGCATGTAAACTTACAATGTGAGGCTTGATGACTGAGCTTCCCGACACTGATGGTGGCACAACCCTTTACAGGACCTTTGCTCTGATACCAACTGAAACGTCTGATACTCGTTTTCTTAAAATGTGCTAAATTTTTTTCCTCCTTAATCTCCATAATTCAAAATATACATATATATAAATAGTTTAAAATACCTTGACCCCATTTTTAAAATAAAACAACCAATTAACATTTGAAAATCAAAGGAAAATAGTTTGAATCATAAAATCGTTAAATGTTTTACCAAACTTAAAAACATTATCTGAAAAGTATAGTCCATACCATAACCACTCAAAAACCACTCGCAGACGTAAATAATTTGTCGTAAAAATATCTTTAACATAAATCATAATCATAAACTAGTGCCAAAAACTAGCGTCGGTCCTCGGGTTATGTGCACCTTCAGTCCAGTAAGATCAACCATCAAGACCTCCATTCACATCATCATCATAATCACCTGCATCAATCACACCTAGTGAGTCTAAAGACTCAACACGCTATAATCTTAATAACAAGTGCTACATATACATATCACATACAACAGTGAAAATACTTGTATTTAAAATATCATTTTCAAGAAGATGCATAAACTTTAAACATAACCATAAACATTTTCATGATGCATAAACTTTAAACAAAACATTTTCATGATGATGCATCAACTTTAAACATAAACATTTTCATAAACTTTTCATAAACATTTTCGTAAACATTTTCATATCATCATAAACATATACATATTCATATCCATATCCATGTTCATATTCGTATCAACATATTCATATTCATATTCATATTCTTTTCGTTGAATTCAGATCGATAATTGCGACTCGTATTCGTATTCGTATTGGGGGATGGATCCATCTAGAGAAAACCACAGTACTGGGCGGCGGGGACATAATCAACACTCTCATATTCCAACTGAGCCTTGACCAACATATTAACATATTAACGTATTCGTATTCGTATCCATTGAAACACGATCGTCGGGCTCCCACTGGAAACCATAACCTTCATGATATCTCCAACATATTTAGTCACAGTTACTTCACTTCTTTCAACATTTCATATTCTCATCACTTAATAAAAATTAAACATGCATATAACGTTTTTCTTTTTAAACCAAGCATGCAACATATCTTTTAAATGTTAATATTAAATCATAAAAAAATCAGTAAAAATTTAAAAAGCATAATTTAACACATTAAAATCATAACCATCCATAAACATTTTAAAATAAACATCCTAACAGATTAAAAATCCGTAAACATTTAAAATAAACGTTTTAACATATAAAAATCATAAAAAGCCATAAAAGTTTTAAAATAAACATTTTAACATATTAAAAATCCATAAACATTTAAAATAACATATTAAATCATAAACATTTAAAATAAACATTTTGACATATTAACTCATAAACATTTAAAATAAACATTTTGACATATAAAATTCCATAAACATCCATAACCATTGAAAATAATCATATTAACACATAAAACAACATTCAGGACACTGCCATGACGTTTACTAATTTTTGGGTGTAAAATTACCGTTTTACCCCTAGACGTAAAATTTAACGTTTTTGACATTTTCTTAATTTCATTGACTCTAACATGTCCCAAATAATTATTTAAGCTTACACGAATTTTTTCATATTTTTATTTAGCCTAAATCGAGGACTTTTAAATTAAACTTTAAATATAACATATTAATGCTTTTTAATTTCGAATTAAACCAAACCTTAATATAAAATTCTCAAATTAAAAATTAAGGATTTTAATAATTATTTGAGCTTAAGTGNATTCTCAAATTAAAAATTAAGGATTTTAATAATTATTTGAGCTTAAATGTAATTTTTCATAATTTTATTAAGCTTAAAACTAGACTTTTCAATTAATTCTTTAATTATCGTTTCGTGCGGTGATAAAATCCGGGATAAATCCAAAATTCATTATTTTGATCCCAAATTTTAAACATAAATTATTATTATTTATTATACCCTTGTGAGCCATGAACCGCACCCGTGGACCCATGGTTTCAATTTTAGTTTTTAAATTTTCATTTTTGACACCTTTGAACACACCGAGCCATCTCCTAATTTACTCGAGCCACGCCCGAGCCACCTCGAGCCAAACCCTAGCCAACCCACCTAGGGACCCTACTTCTCAAGCCGAGCCCAGCCCAAAGAACCAGTCCCTAAGTTGCTCAAACCCTCCTGGAACCGAGCTACAAATTCTGCATGAGTATGTGTGAGGTGTTCTAGTTGCACTAGGACTCCTAGCTAGCCTAGGGCTCTTCCAGCTGAGCCACCACCAAACCACCATGACCTTAACTGACCCGGGACAATGCCCAGACCATACCCAGACCAGCCCAAGACCTGGAGCCCTCGCACAAGCCTCCTGGATCAGAAGCACAAACCTGCACGCCCAATGCCTCCCTCACGTTCTCCCTGAACCAAACCATACCAGCCCCTGTCCCAACCTTGGACCACCTTCTCTAGACCTTAAAAGACCAGTCTGGCTCACCCAAGCCAGCCGCATGCTGCCCCCTGCAGCCTTCTTCCCCTGCGTGTGCTTTGGAAGAGTCCTTGCCCCAACAGACTCTTCCTTGCTCGTTGCCCCTTGAGTCCTAGCCATGCTAGGACCCTACCAGCCCTCACACCTTACTCTCCTTGAGCCCCAGCCAGCGCTGGCCAAGCCCCGTGACCCCATGCGTAGAAACCGAGCCATAGCATGATGAAAAGGCCAAACCAATCCCATAGTTCCTCTCTGAATTTATGCCTACGGTTTCCAGCCTTGCTTTTTCATGTTTGCATCTTATTTGGTATGTTTCTAGGACCCTAAACTTTGTGTAAAACACCCTTAATCCATACTCTAACCATGGCAGCCTCTTGACACAAATTAAACATGATTTTTGAACCAAAACACAAGAGTTTAACACACACATATGCGTAGTTACGAAAATATCATGATTTGCAATTTGTTTTCATTCAAAACTTGTTCAAATAAATATTATGGTGTGATAGATGATTGAAGGAAAGAATATGGCGTGTCTTTGCGTGTTTAACGCTCGAATTAACGTTGACGATTGAAGAACGACGGCTTGAAAACTCTAGCAAACTTGATGCTTTTTCCTTCTTGCTCTTGTGTGTGCGTGTGATGTTTTGCTTGGCGAGAGAGTTTGTATGGAGTTGGGAAAGTGGGCGTGTGTTGTGTGTCAATTTATAGGGTGAATTGCACTTTAAATATCAATTAACATACTAATGGTAACTTAGGCCCACTAACAAGATTAATTAGGCCCATTATTACTTAATTAAAATATTAAAAATAATTTTGTTTAATAAAGTTTGTAAATATATTAGCTGAGTTGCCAAAATGTTCGTATTTTTTGTTGAAAAACCAACACCGATAAAAGGTCTCCGTTCCTCGATCGCAAGTCGAATAGACTTTAAAAATACATTTTAATGCAACCATGTAGAAAAATATATTTTAAACATGTTAATATGCACAACATAATTAATTTATTCAATTAAAAAAATTAATTGAAATACACAAGGAAATTAATAACTGCATGCATGTGGTTCGTGTGCACCTTCAAATTTTCGGGGCGTTACACACTTTATCACTACTCTGATTGAAGAGAAAAACTGATGGGGAACGTATTTATTCATATCAAGTAAAAATGTGAATATAAAGTTATTTAATGAAAAATTTTGGCTTATAAAGATTTACATAAATGTGGATAATTAAATTGAATAATAATTATAATGTGACGTAAAAAAACATGATCTAAGGGAGTTCTTCATAGATCGGTTTAAATTGTCTTGACTTGCCACTGGTCTCCTTGAGGAATGTTGCTCTGACTAGGAGTTAGGTATTTAAAGAGCCTTAGCACTACCTATCTTTCCTAGGAGCACTCTTGAAAAATGTTGATTATGTTACTAAATAATTATTATATAAAGTATTAAAGTAAAGCCAAAATTTAGTCCGTTGAACCATATAATTTTAAATAATTGTGGAATAGCCACAACATCCTTAATTATGAAAAAATATGCATTAATGGATTTGGATCACATAATGGACATCAATTTTAATTAATTATATAAACATAATAAATTTTACCCCACAGGGATTTTTATTATATTTATATAACTAATTAGGTTAAAATATCAAATTATATTTTTCTTAATCTACCCACATGAGTTAAGGAAATACGTTTTGATAGTTTTATCATAAAGTTACAGAAAAATCTTATTGAATTAAAATTTTAGCCCACAGGTAAATTTTATGTCACTAGATTTTTAAAACATGAATTACATTGATAAAACATGATACAGTCTCAAAATTTTAAGCATATGATATTTTGTGCAGTTATGCAACATGCGAGTTTTTCTGATATGAAAAGTGACATTCTCGAACTAAAGGGCGATGATTATAAAATATGGAAAGAAAGAATTTTTCTTCAATTGGGGTGGATGGATATTGATTATGTTATACGGAAAGACGAACCATCTGCTATTACTGAAAACAGCATTCCGGATGATGTTGATCTTTATGAAAAATGAGAGCGATCTAGTCGCCTATGTGTAATGTTCATAAAGACAAAAATCTCTGCTGGTATGCGTGGTTCTGTCGATCAGCATAATAATGTCAAAGAATTACTGAAGGCTATTGATGAATAGTTTCAGTCTTCAGATAAGTCACTTGCAAGCACCTTAATTATGAAATTCTCTTCATTAAGGCTAACTAGTGTGAGAAGTGTGCGAGAGCACATAATGAAAATGTGGGACATAGCAGCTCGCCTAAAGGCACTTGAAGTGGAAATGTCTGAAACTTTTCTTGTGCACTACATTTATGCACTCTTCCACAACAATATGGACCCTTCAAAATTTCCTACAACACACATAAGGATAAATGGTCAATCAATGAATTAATGACCATGTGTGTTCAAGAGGAAGGAATGTTGTTAATGGAAAAAAGTGATAATGTATTTATGACTACACAAGGAAAGTATAAGAAGCAAGACAAAGTCAAGGGAAAAGGGAAATGAATAATTCCACCACAACCTGACATCAAGAGAGAATCCAAGTATTTCTTCTGTAAAAAGACGGGACACATGAAGAAGGATTGCATTAAATTTAAGGATTTGCTTGAAAAGATAGGTATTCATATTTCATTTGTTTGTTATGAATCTAATATGATTGATATGATTTATAATACATGGTGGATTGATTCTGGTTATACAATCCATGTTACAAATACCTTGCAGGGTATGCAAAACCTAAGGAAGCCAATAGAAAATGAGCGGAGCATCTATTCAGGAAACAAGATGTCTTCGCATGTGGAGGCTATTGGGACTTGCTGTCTTATATTGAATAGTGGTTTTATTTTAAAATTGGAAAAGACATTTTATGTTCTTAGTTTTTCTAGGAATTTAATTTCGGTTTCAAATCTTGTACCCCTTGGTTATTCATTTCAGTTTAGGATAAATCAATAAATTTATTTTATAAATCAAATATTGTTGAAAATGGTACAATGATTGATGTTCTTTTCTCTATTTCTTTACAAAATAATAATACCACTATGCATGTTCAGAGATGTATTAAAAGATGTGTTATAAATGAAGATTCCTCTATATTGTGGTACAGGAGATTGGGACACATCTCCATAGAGAGGATTAAAAGATTAGTGAATGATGGAGTACTTAGTACTTTAGAATTTACTGATTTTGAGACTTGTGTGGACTGCATAAAGGGAGAGCACACCAATAAGTCTAAAAAAGGTGTCAAGAGGAGTACAAAAATATTATAAATAATACAGATATTTGTTGTCTAGATATGGACATGCAAAGTCCGAAATACTTCATCTCCTTCATTGATGATTATTCACGATACATGTATATCTACATCCTTCATAATAAAAACGAAGAACTTGAAGCCTTTAGGGTTTTTAAGGCTGAAGTGGAGAAGCAATGTGATAAACAAATTAAGATCATGAGAACTGATAGATGCGGAGAATATTACCGTAGATACACTGAGAATGGACATGCAACTGGTCCGTTTGCAAAGTTTCTCCAAGAACATGGGATTGTTGTCCAATATATTATGCCTGGTTCTCCGGACCAAAATGGTGTAGGTGAGAGGAGAAACCGAACATTATTGGACATGGTGAGGATCATGTTAAGTAGCTCAAAACTTCCTAAATCATTGTGAAATGAAGCTCTTAAGATAGTTGTGTATATATTAAACCGAGTTCCAACTAAGGCTGTCCCCAAGACACCATTTGTATTATTTAAAAGTTGGAAACCGAGTTTGCAACATATACGCATTTGGGGTTGTCCTTCAGAAATAAGAGTGTACAAACCACATGAAAAGAAACTGGACCCAAGAACTATAAGTGGATATTTCATTGGGTATGCCAAAAAATCCAAAGGGTACAGATTCTATTGTCCATCTCACAACACTAGAATTGTGGAATCAAGAAATGTAAAATTTCTTGAGAATGATTTGATTAATGAGAGTTATCATTCAGATGACATAGTTTTTGAAAAAGATCACATTAATTCGCAACCTTCTTATTCAAATGATAGATTGGTCGTTATTCACACCCCTCAAGACCAAACGAGTGTTAGGCAACCGGTTACTGATTTGGACTACGCTGGCTGCATTGATTCACGAAAACCCACTTCAGGATATATTTTTATGCTAGCTGGTGGAGTTGTATCTTGGATGAGTGCAAAGCAGACATTGACTGCTACTTCCACTATGGAAGCTGAGTTCGTATCTTGTTTTGAGGCAACCTCACATGGCGTATAGTTGAAGAGTTTCATTTCGAGGCTTGGAATTATGGATTATATATCTAGGCTATTAAGAATATATTGTGACAATTCAGCTGCTGTTTTTATGGCTAAAAATAACAAAAGTAGTAGTCGAAGCAAGTACATCGACATTAAGTATTTAGACATACGAGAATGTGTTAAAGATAAGAAGTTACTTATCGAACACATTAACACTGAATTGATGATTGCAGATCCTTTGACTAAAGACATGCCACCATTGAAATTTAAGGATCATACAGAAAAATGGGACTTGGTTCTTTTATGCAATTTTGTTGTAAGAACAAATTAATGAAACTATGATGTGATATTTTCTCATATTTGTTGTGCACACATTCATTGATTAGAGAAATATCAATAAAGTTGGACCTCAAATAAACATAAGGTTTATTCATTAAGTTACACAGATTTCAAATGCATAATGCATTGTAATACATGGAAGATAATATTCGCTTTTAGAGGACATATCGCCATGGTTCATGTGTTTTGTTTTCTAATATGGTAAATGATATATATGAGCCAAGTTGGAGAATGTAAGAAATTGGCTCATATCAAAGGAAGAAAAAACGTGTAGAAAATGACGACAACCATTTCATACAACTTTTGACAAAAGATACGTACACAGCCTCAACTTTAGAAAATTGAGACGCGCATGCGCCTCTTCTTTTGACAATAAGGCTCCCGCAATAACTCATCGATGGTATGAGATGCCTATAAATAGCAGCGATTGAGGTTCCTAAGCACGCACCTCATAAGAAAAATATACACCATCTACAGAGTGTGTTGAGTACTGGGAAGGCATCAATCGGAGGAAAAACAGAGAACTTACAAATTCTCAATGGCCGGAGGTAATGCTCGATCTATTTCCGCATATTGTTTATCATGTTCATATATATATGTAGAAACATGATTTTGAGAAAAATCTCTAACATTGGGTATTNATGTGTGTGTGTGTGTGTGTGTGTGTGTGTGTGTGTGTGTGTGTTTTTGTAGAAACATGATTTTGAGAAAAATCTTTAATAAGAAGAACATTTATACTCCTGGAAAAGTTTTGCAAAGTTTCCACCAAGATAACTTGAGTGGGTTCAACTTTTTATTTTTTATTTGAAAACCTACCAGTAAATATAATCATAACTAGAAAAAAAGAGATGGTGGCTGGATCGGCCAAAGAAAACCAACCAAAATGATCACTACACTATTTACAGAATGCTAAGAATTGAAGTCCAAAATTCTGTGAAATTATAATTTGGGTTGAGCAAGGTAACATGTTTTGCTATAATTGGAAAATTAAAGAAAACAAATCGAGAGATATAACCAAATATTGCAACATAAAGAGTAGCTATCATAGCAAACCATAAAATCATGACATTTTTACATCCAAACTCATCAAGCAAAAAAAAAAACCAAGAGAAAACATAGATGTCGAATAGTTCGACTCGACTCCACTCAGTGTGAACCCAACATGATTCAAGAAACCATGTCTTAAAGATGTTGAACGAAAACATTGTACTCAACGATAGCATTACCGGTGGTATCAAACCAAACAGTATGGGCCAATGCATAACCCTTAGCCAACCGAAAAACCCCACTTCCCCTAACAATAGACATTTCCCTCACATCATCAATCACATGATTCCTCCCCATAACACTAATGGTACTCCCATTATATCTCCCTTCCACAAACACAAATGTCATCATCATCAAAAATGCTACATCGTTTTGTGCTGCAATCGAATACATCCCCTGTGCTCTTCCGATGATCTTCGAGTCACGCTCCGGCCCTTGTCTCAACGCATCGTCCATGATGAACGTAGTTCCGAATCCTAAGCCATCTCCTATGACTTTGATTGCTGTGGGATTCTTGCCACTTTGCACATCGTGGAAGTAGAAGTGTACGTAGGTGAGTCGTTTTCTCCGTCCGTGTGATGGTTATAGGTCCGAGCCGTTCTTCGGAGAATTCGGGATTGGATGAAATGGTTGAGAGTGTGAAGAGGAGGAAAATGAAGGTGAAGGTAAAGTGTGTCTTGTGGAATAAAGTAGCCATTGTGAGTTTGGTCGAAAGATGTGATATGAAGAGTTCAAATACTTGAAACTATGTATAGATATGAGATAGAAGAGTGGCTTTGGACCATTTACATTTAGTCTTGCAAAGAGGGTGGCAACAAAAGTAAATATATATCAAGAATCAAGAAAGAAACGTAATTGTCGTTATCCTATTAATAAAATACGCAAAAAAAATTTTTATATATAGTCGTTCTCCACCTACATCCGTAACAAAATACGGAAAATCTGTGTACTATATTCGTGTTTTAAATCGTGCTACACTTTGCTCAAACAAATCTCGTTTGCACAAATTATTAAAAATTAAATGCATTAAACACCATTGATGAACAAAATACAATTAATCCATGATAAAACATTCGATTCATCTAATTTTTTTAAAAAAGAAATCGATATCTCAAACACGATAAATTATTAAAACAATCTATTGATAATTTTTTAATTTAAAAAATAGATGAATAAAATATTTTATCAATGATTAATTGTATTTTGTTATCATGATATTTAATGTGTTTAATTTTTAATAATTTCTGCAAACGAAACTATTCAGAGCAGTCAAGCGCACAAAAAAATTTGTTTTGAAATCTGTTTTTCAAGGATGCTATTTGAAGAAAATTTCAGATGCAGTTAAAAACAATTTACTCAACGTAATTTAATCAATAAACAACAACGAATCTTACGATTGAGAACCTATGCTCTGATACCACTGTTGAAGTACCTTTGTCTCGCACTCAAGACATACCAAAAGTTTAAAATTTTTAAAGAAATTTTGTTTTTGGCAATAAAAATATTCTTGGGCCTCAGTATGCTTCAAATCCATTCATATGATATTTACATTTATTACTTTTGTGTTCCAAATTATGGACACCAAACTATTTTAGATTTTAAACGAAAACAATCCATCTTATAAATGTCTACGAAGGATCTACGAGATTAATCACTGTTATTCAATCTCCTAATCAAGTCCAAGATCAAATATTGGATTCTCTTCTAATTCACACTAAAAAATATAAAATAAATTAGCGTTTGATATTAATCGTCGGTGGCGGTGCAGTGGCGCACGCTGGTCGCTATGGTGGTGATCGGTCGGTATTGTCGAATAAGGGAGTTGGCCGAGCGATATCGGTGAGAAGAGAGAGATGAATGGAAAATCTAAGACTATATTCTCTTGTGTTGTGCATTATCAATTTTTATAACTCATGCATAATATAAGACAAGCTTCTCAACTATTATAGAATTCTCCTTCATATAAGATTATGAGATTTTCCATTGTCAAATTTATTCATATTTATCTTATCAACTTTTGATAAGATTTGATATAATTAAATAACTATTATTTAATTGATCAATTTCAAACTCTTCTAGAATATTTCATGGAAATTTTACACAATAGTCAAAACTACGTAATTAATATTTAATCAACACATTCTGAATTTATTAATTAAAAAATTATGACTTTATCATAATATCGATCGACGATCAGACAACGCCAATATGATGATGGTACAAATCTCCTTATTATAATGAAAACTGGAAATTTTGAAAAAAAAATTCACTGATTCATTTTGGCAACTGGATATTTCAGAATTCCATCACTAAATCAGGAGGCAGTTACACTTTCATCACGTATTTAGTAATCAAGCTAACTTCCACAACTTTCAAATATGAAATCTACTTATAAACTCTTTTATAAGAAATATGTTTGATCTCTATCAAACTAAGACATCAAATTCAATTCTTTGAATTTGACTATCTCAACAGGAATACAGAATTCAATATTTGTGTGACCCTCAATAGTTTAGGGATACAACTAACTGTGAGTTCACAACTTCTTGTGATTCGAGACAAAATTTGTCCTTACTCATGTTTACCCTAATTAGCATCAATCTTTTCATCGACCATTTGATCAAGAACGTCAGAATTCATGCCTGGTTGCGCCCATTGGACCTTGGTAAGAGTATCTTGTAGCATCGCCTCATGATCTCCTAGGTATCATTGATAGTCCTGCAATAACCAGTAGGTTATGATTAGTTTACAGTATTATCCCTTCATCACATATATCTCGATCGAATCTACAATCATTAGTATATCGAGAGTTGTAAATTCATCATATAACGATGTGATGTATATTTGAGTAATCATATTGACATCTTATGCACAACTAAGGGAAAATCATTTCATAATGCATATGTCTTACTCTGGTCAAAGATCACTGGCACTATTAGCTCTATATCACATACGATATCCACATCTGTAGATAATCGGTGAATCCCCAACTACTTTGCATCGGCTCCTACGTATGTCGAAACTACATCCAATCTCACCACCTGATGACCTCATGAAGTATATAAATGAATCCAAGTACAGTGCTAGTACATAGAGCCTCTATGTTTTCTCGGGTTAAAGAACTAATGGTGTAAAACCAAAGCCGCGAACTAATCTATTCGATAAGTAATAACCACTTGAAAAGTTTGAGGGATAGTTGTCGAGTGCCTCATCCAATGATCATCCATCTATATGAGTAAACATTTGAATACACAATACATTTTCTAAGGAATTTCATGATCTACTTTGCGAGATATACCTCATGGTACCATAATATATTCAAGAATTTTATCTATGCAGCTCGCATAGGTATATAGATAAAGTAAATGTCATAATTAGATAAAATCGTAAATATTATTAAAATAAATATTGTTTCCACATAAGAGTCGATAAAACTCAAATCACAAGTTGGCTCGCTGGACACCTATTCTAACAAACATGACCATAAAAATTAGTAGAGAATTATTAAAAAAAAAAATACAAGTGACTACCTTCTTGTTATTAATTTGAATTTACTGTTGTTTTTGAATTGATAGATTTAAAGTATATTATCAAATAAATTTATCCAAATAAATATTTTATATTTGAAATCTTTTAACTTTCTGTTATCCATCAAAAGCAATCAATTTGGTTTGATTAAAAGTGTCTTTAAATTATGTGGATCCGTACAATTTACTTCCTTTTCCAACAACTCGATGCATCTAAATCTATGAATTCTTAGGGGGGGAAAAGGAAAAGGAAAAGAAAAAGAAAAAGAAAAAATTTGGGTGCAACTCATCACCTTACATCTATGCCTAATTCACATTCTACGATAACAGAAAAATATTCAATGCGATTTTAATTCGAAGAAAATATTATATTTTAATAATACTAAAAGTTAAAATTTATCAATAAACGTACGTTACGTAATATTCTATGAATCTGGCAAATGTTACGTAAACAAGTTTTCCACAACCTGAACTCATTTAATCATTACGTAAAAACAAAATCTCTAAATACATATTAAATATTTTTAATAATATTAATTTTATTTTTTCCATTTACAACATAAACTCGAGTAATCATTTTTATTATTATTATTATTATTATTATTATATTTCATAAATGAATCAAGTTCTTCGATATTTTTGTTATTTTAATTTTTTCGATTTATATCCGTCAAATTGCCAATTATTTCTTTCCTCGTTATTTTATTATCAATACTATCAATATTTTGAGTCTAACTCTGATTTAGTATTTCTTCTTTTTATTTCCTTTTTTTTTTTGGATAACTGGGAAAATGTGTTGGTGTCATGCCGACTTTATCTTAACCACAAAAAAATAATAGTAATTTTTTTTATCTATTATATTATAACTATAAAGTATATAACTTGAAAATTTGGAAAAACATATGCAAATTGATATGTAGATATTTATATTTATGTCATATATTATCAATAGTGTTGATTCTCTCATCGATATAAACACATAGTGAGAAAAATGAGATAAAAATTATGAGATAATGTTTAAATTCATTTAACTAAATCAGTTGTTTCTACGAGATCAAATTGAAAGACACGATAATCATTTAACTAAAATATTTTAGGCCTTCATAAGTTAGAGTAGATTTCTTGTGAGACGGTCTCACGAATCTTTATCTGTGAGACGGGTCAGTAATACTCTTAGCATAAAAAGTAATATTTTTTCATGGATGACCCAAATAAGATATCTGTCTAACAAAATACGACTCGTGAGAAGAACGTTTCACACAAGTTTTTGCCTTTAAGTTATGGATATGAGGCGATTGCCTCATGTGTCTCACGCATATAGTCCTATTAGTAGCTATTGCTACAATGGAGATATGATCTTTTGATGTTATCCATCTATCAAATAAAAAACTTTTATATAAAATATGAAAACCTTCACATAAATCCAATTTGCATTCAACAATATACTAGTTTGCATGATTTAGAGAAAAATTTCTTTAGAGCCCAAAATTAGTACAAATAAAATCTATGTATTTATTTAATTGTTAAATTATTTAATCAAGCATAAAATGATTTTTGAGATGCATGATTTATGAAATTACATTATTTTAAATTATTTATGTTTATGTGATGCACGTTAAAATGTTTCTCGAGTTTCACGATTCAGGAGATTATTCGATGCGGGATCGTGGAAAAGAGGCCGGCGACGATTTTGACGATTTTAAAATGTGGCATTTTATTTTAAGTCAAGGAATTGTCATTTTAAATGATTTATTTAATTTTAAGTATTTTAAAAGCCTAATTTAATTATTAGTTGATTTTATGATTTTAAACTTTTAAAGATGTAGCACTTGTGCATTTTATTTTAATTAGGGGATTTTTAGAAGTTAGTGTGGATTAAATTTTATTTAACATTTTTAAATTATTAATTAATCACTCTACCCCTAATTAACCACTAAACTCTCGCACACACCCACATTTACACACACAAAAACCGTCCAACACACAACACACACATACACATTTCATTTCATATTTTTTTTGAAGAAACCTAAAGTTCTTATTGCCATGAGCAGCCGCCCCTTTCCTTCGAAAATTTTCAGAAATTTTCGTGAGTTTTCTTCAAGAAAATCGTGCCACGGTCGTTCCGAATCAACCTCGCATCTTTCCCGCTTCGGTATTGTCGATTCGGTAATTTTAAATATCAAAAGGCATGTATAATATTTTGTTTCTACATCGATCTCTTCATATTATGTGTTGTGATGTTTATTATGTGTAAAAATCTATAAATGTTATGCAAGGTTTGAGCAGAAAATTGTTGGACCGATTTTGAAACGTTTTTAGATCTAAAACTCAAAATTTGCTGTCATTTTAAATACTGCGACTTTTCGGTCGATTTTCTAGAAAAACTTTCAACATATAAAACGTAGTAATTTTTTATACCTTCGATTTGATATAAAATTCGTAATTTTCGGAAAAGAAACGAGTGAGTTATGATCATTTTTGTGAGACTGCTCAAACTGAAATTTTCTGAAAATATGTTCTTGATGAATTCTTGAAGTTTATTTGTTGCAGGCTTTGTTGGGAATCATTGGGTGTTCATTGCTGCATTTAAGTATGTTGAGTATGATGTTGGGATGGTTTTTGGGGTGTCGGTTTGTATCGATAGGCATTTGTTTGCATTAGAAGTCGTAGGATACGTTTTGGTGTCAAATGTCATGTTCACAGATTGGGTTGCGTTGTTTGTGATGCGTAGTTGTTTTGGGACGTTTGTTTGAGTTTGTATCAGTGCCATAGCATCTTAGGATGGATCTTGAGGTGTTGGTTCACAGTCCGTATGATCGAGTGAGTAGGATGAAGTCACAAGTGTAGGGAATTCAGTTTGTTTACGATTCCAGCACCTACACGGACACGAAGCCGGACCTGTACACGGGGTCCGTGCACTTTTTCCTTCAAAATGTGATTTTCCAGCACCTACACGGACCCCGACACGGACCCGTAACGGTGTCTTTTTTTAAAAAATTATTATTAATTTTTTTTAGGGATTGCTTTGGGGTTTGATGTATGATTTAGTACGATGATTAAACGAGGTCAAGTCCCGAGAGATTTAGAACGTTTTGTCATTTTTGGGTGTGAGCATGACTATACGTCTAAGTTACGCAAGATAGGTATTTGAACTCATGTTAGTATGTGTAGCAGTGGCCCCAAGCGAGATCCAACGAATCCCTCAACACCAAGTAAGTATGTTCGACGTGCAAAAGAAAATACTTTTAAGTTTTTGGAGGTATGCTAAATTTCTTGTGACCAAATTATGAATGAGTTTGGAAGTCGGTGAACGTGGCCGATGACCTCTTCACCCCGGTAAAGCATGACCGGGTTTAGATCAGGATTGGAAAGTGGTAAAGCATGACCAGGGACCAATCCAACCGTTAAAGCATGAACGGGGATCTCATGATGTGGTAGTGCACTTTCCCTGCCAGCCCAGTACTGTGGTTTAGTCTGATCAAGCACTTTTATGTATGGGTCTCTTGATTTGAAACATATATCTACGCAAAATTATGTTATGTATGCTCAAGTATGTATGATGCAAGCATGTTTATGAAAAGTTTTACGATGATGGCAGTCTATGTTATGTATGTATTTCAAAGCTTATGTATGCAATGTTCAAGTTTCAAGTATGTACGCTCTATTTTAAAGATGCATGTGGTTTTATTACGTAGTACTTGTTATTTCCAGTTTATACATGTTGAGTCTTTAGACTTACTAGACTTAATCGATGCAAGTGAGGATGACTTTGAGGAAACGAGGGGTGGGGACCAATGAGCAGGCTTGGACTGAGCAGGAGGCTAAACCCGAAGATCGTCCATAGTTTTAAAAAATTATGCAATGTTTCAAATACTCTGATTTTCACGTTTTGTTTACGATGTTTAATCAAGTATTTTTCTTTAGGAAACTTTATTGGGGATCTCTTTTATTGCAAATATTTTGGATGAACATTTAGTTGATGACTGAAATTTGAAAGTTTATTTTGCATTTAAGAAAACTTTTATTTTTCCGCAAATTTTAAAGTAGATAAAAGTACGGTACGTTACAATTTCAATATCTAACATTTCAATCATAATAAAGTAATCACATAGTCACAATGATATGCGTGTGTTATAATAATTTTAAAAAAAACAATATGGATATTCATCAAATACGTATATTGAAGCTAATGTTATAATCATGTATGAATTTTATTTCTCACATCGTTTTCAACTCGTCACATTTTAAAATTCTTAAATCTACCCATATACCACATATTTTCATAAATTACATATATCAAATTCATAAGTTTATGAAATAAATTACATAAATTTAAAAGACTTTAAATATGAAATTCAATGTCCATATTTCAGTCACCGTTGTTGATCCGGATTTATCTTATTTTACTCATTTGTCATATTTAGCTCGATTAATAAAAAAAATAAAACTGAATTCATTTAAAGTTATTGCATCATATGTACTCGCAACAATATGAGCTGGTTCAATGCTCCACCTAAATATCACTCACGCGATTTTCCTAGCAGATTCTTTGTCACATATTTGTGTTTTGTAATATTGTTATATAAGATCCGATCTTGAATGTTGACAATACTCGTTATTGTATTATAAGTACTCACTGTGGCCTTGCGATTTTGTAATATTGTTACATATTTGATGAAAAAACAGTCAAAGATCAGCGAGAGAAAGAACAGAGAGCAATATGTACAAGAGCATATTAGATATCAAGTCATCAGAAATATTATCAGTTAACAAGAGCAATATGTACAAAGGAATATCAGAGATCAAGTGATCAGATAAACAACCAGTTGATCAGAAACAATATGAACAAGATAATGTCATAGTTCAAGAAATGTATCAAGAATAGTAAGCATACACAAAAAGATCAGACCATCTCAGCTCAAGACATCATGTCAGAAAACAAGATCAATGTCTCAGTACTTGATAGTTGTCATTTTTACGTGTTTTATTGCATTAGTTTTGTGTGTGTTTGCATTGTGCATGCGTGCGTTTAATTTACTTTTTGTTCGTTTTAGCGTAAGCATATGCAAATGATTTTGTCTCACTTCTACGTGATGAATTTGTAGGTAAAATGGCTGGAAAACTAGAATCGGAACTAAAATGTGCAAACCAAGAGGACAACGGGCATAAAGGTTGGCGCCCGAGCAGTAATATTTTACCGCTCGGACGCGAGATGTGAATTGCTAAGTGAATTTCCAGAGGACGTGGCGCTTGGGCGGTAATATTCTACCGCTCGGACGCGAGAAGTGTGAGTTCAGAAGAAATTGACAGAAGATTTGACGCTCGAGCGGTAAGATTTTAGTGCTCGAGCACGGTTGGCTGCGAGAAAAAGTTGAAAACAAAGAGTGTGGCGCTCGAGCGGTAAGACTTGATTGCCCAAGCGCCACCTAATTTAGGAAAGATTTGCTGGCCAGTTTCTTCCCTTATTTCTGAATAGGGAATGATGTGGCAAGGGGATTTGGACGAGTTTTGGGGGATTGAGACATCATTGAGAGCAGCCAAGGAAGAAGAAAAAGAGAAAAAGCTTGGAGCAAAGGCTTGGATAGAAGATTTGAAGATTTCCGGGCACCGTCCCTCGCACTTTCGTCATGAATAGTATTTATAATCTAGTTTTTATCATTTAAACATTGTTGTGTTTATTTTTACTATGAATTCGAGTAGCTAACTTACGATATTTCTTGATATTTAAGGGGATCCTACCCCGAACCTTGATTTAATTAGTTCATGTGTTGATTGTTGATTTATTCTTGAATATGTCATTGTTTTTCATGAAGTTATTAAAGCGTAGCTAACTTTAATAATCATATCATATCGCGAGTGAGTTCGAGAGAATAGCTTGTGATAGGAACGAGTAGCATAGTCCGTGGATCTACAGTTTACATAGACATATGAAATTGGATAAATGTTGATAGTTATAGTCTTAAGGGTCGAAAACTAGGGGATTTCATAGATTAGCATGCAATTCACCTTTGATAAATAATTAAAGAAATTTTAATTACTTCACTGAGTAGAATTAGTTTGACATAGCTCGAGAGGGCATGTTCAATTATGTAAGAAATTCTGTCAAAAGCGTAAATCACTGTCGAGCGAATTAAGTAAATAATGAGGGGTAAGTGAACCGATATTCCCAACAAATTCATTTCTCATTGAAATTTAATTAATCGGTCTAGATTATATATTTCAGCATTTAATTCTTGAACTTGTCCATTGAGTTTTTATTTAATTTTAGTAGTCATAAACAATCATTCAAATTTCGTTGCTAAAGATTTGATAACTGGAAAAAATAATTGTAAAATACAGTCTCCAGTAGAACGATACTCATACTCTCGTACATCATACTATTACTTGACATCGTGCACTTGCGATTATTTCGAGCTTGGATATTACAAATTTTTATTACGGGTTTTACAGTGCGAGTTTAGCTCGATCAAGTTTTTGGCGCCGTTGCCAGGGACTGTTAATCCACAATTTTATTTTCAATTATTTACTTTAGCATTCTCTATTTTATTTTGTTTGAAACCTTTGATTTATTTGCAGGCATCTCTCTCGTGCATGCCAAGGTCTCTAGAGTCTGAACTAGAGATATTCGATCCCGATATTGAAAGAACCTTACGCAGAAGAAGGCAACAACAGAGGCTTAGAGACATGATGAACAGGAACAAGCATGAGGAAGAGCATCACAAAGATCTAAGGGCCGAAGAGCCAAGGCGCATACCCATGCTTGAGTATGCACAACCTTCGCTTCATGGAGCACGTCAAAGCATAGTGCGACCAACCGTCAGGGCGAACCAATTTGAGATCAAACCAGCAATAATTCAAATAATCCAAAACATTGTCCAATTTGGGGGAAATGCGCTAGATGATCCAAACACTCACATCGTCGACTTCTTAGAAATTTGCGGAACTTTTAAATTTAATGGAGTTTCTGACGATGCAGTTAGACTACGTTTATTTCCGTTATCTTTGCATGACAAAGCTAAATCTTGGTTGAATTGTTTGCATGTGGGTTAAATCACAACTTGGAAAGATATGTCCAAGGCATTCCTCTTGAAATACTTTCCTCTATCAAAAACCATGAAGCTGCGAGCGGAAATAACCATCTTCTCTCAATTTGAGCAGGAGTCACTCTAGTAGACTTGGGAGCACTACAAAGACTTATTACGAAGATACCCACATCATGAGTTGCCTCTTGGGTTAGTTGTCCAAACTTTTTACTATGGTTTAATTTCCTCTAACCATACCATGATAGATGCTGCGGCTTGTGGAAATCTGTTGAGGAAAACGGCCAAAGAAGGGTATGAGTTACTGGAGGAGGTGGCTGCTAGCAGCTATCACCCTCAATCTGAGAGGAACAATCAGAGAAGGAATGCAGGAGTACACCATGTAATTGATTTTTCGGCTGTCACTGCACAATTAGAAGCACTTAACAGGAAAATAGACAGCTTGAACGTAAACGGGACAACGATGCGCCTGCAAGAGATATTCTGTGAAAAATGTGGAGGCGAACACCATATTAAGGACTGTCAAGATAGTGGTCCTTTCTATGTGAATGAGGAGGCACCAGTGAATCAAGTGGGGATTCAAAACCGTCCGAGGAATGATCTTTATTCGAATACATACAACCCTGGATGGAGGCAACACCCCAACTTCTCATGGGTTGCTCAAAGCAGTCAGAATCGACCCCAAGGAGGACAGCATTATAATAAGCAACCGATGTATCGACCTGAGACTAGACTGCAGAAACAGGATGCATCAATAAAGTGCTTGGAGAATCAGATAGGTCAGTTGGCTAAAATGATCACTAGCAGAGAACCGGTCACCTTGCCAAGCAAAATGGGAACCAACCCGAAAGAGCAAGTGAAAGCCATAGCATTGAGGAGCGGAAAAGTGTTTGTACAAGAAGAGAAAGAGAAAAAAGATCAAAGAGAGGGATCGGCTGACACATCCACATGTAAGTCTTCTAAATGTACACCAGCACCCACTGCACAATCTAAAATTGTTATCCCTCCACCTTTCCCTGCGGCATTAAAAAAGGCGAAACTGGATGCGTAATTCGATAAGTTCTTAGAAGTATTCAAGAAATTGCACATTAATATTCAATTTGCTGATGCCCTGATGCAAATGCCAAGATATGCTAAATTTCTGAAAGACATCTTAGCTAATAAGAGGAAGTTGGAGGATCACATGATGATAAACTTGACTGAGAATTTCTCTGCATTGGTACAAAACAAGATCCCACTGAAACTAAAAGACCCAGGGAGTTTTTCTATTCATTGCATGATTGGTGATATTGTTTTTCATAAAGCTTTGTGTGATCTTGGTGCGAGTATTAATCTTATGTCTTTATCTGTATTCAGAAAACTCGGATTGGGAGAGCCTAAGCCAACAAGGATGTCCTTGCAACTAGCAGACAGATCTGTAAAATACCCGCCAAGAGTCATAGAGGACGTCCTGATAAAGGAGGAAAAATTTATATTTCTTGCAGATTTTGTAGTACTTGACATGGAGGAAGACATGGAGATGCCCTTGATTTTGAGGAGACCATTCTTTGCGACTGGCAAGGCCTTGATTGATGTTCAAGAAGGGAAGTTGAGATTGAGAGTGGGCGAGGACGAAATTACTTTTGACGTCTTTAATGCTCTTAAGCACACACTGCACATTGATGACTGTTTTAGAATTGATGTTGTGGATTCACTTGTGTGTAATTTTTTGCAGGTTCTATGAGGGACCCATTGGAAGCCACCCTCACAATTGAATTGAAGGAGGATGACTTGGACAAAGAAAAAGCTGAAATAATGACATACTTTAATGCCAACCATCCATAAAGAAAGCCAATGAGGATAAAACTGGAGGATTTGGGAGAGCGAAGAGATTCGACCCCTCCAAAGTCAAGCATCGAGGAACCACCGACGCTTGAGCAAGACATTGCCTTCGCACCTAAAGTACGTATACCTAGGTGAGAATAACACTTTACCTGTCATTATTTCTGCAGCTTTGATATATGCTATGGACGGAAAATTCTTGCAAGTTCTCAAAGAGCACAAAAAAGCATTTGCCTGGAAGTTGGAAGACATCAAGTGAATAAGTCCATCAATCTGCATGCACAAAATCTTGATGGAAGAAAAGTACTCACTCCTCGTGCAACCTCAAGTACGACGCAATCCAATGATGCAAGAGGTAGTGAAGGCCGAGACTATCAAGCTTCTCGATGCAGGTATTATCTATCCCGTTTCAGATAGTGCATGGGTAAGTCCTGTTAAGTGTGTGCGTAAGAAATGTGGGATTACTGTGATCACTAATGAAAAGAATGAACTTATTCCCACGAGGACTGTTACGGGGTGGAGAGTGTGTATTGACTATAAGAAGTTGATTGATGTCACCCGTAAGGACCACTTTCCCCTTCTCTTTATTGATCAGATGTTGGAGAGACTAGCGGGGCATGAGTTTTACTGTTTTCTAGATGGGTATAATCAAATCACTATTGCACCTGAGGATCAAGAGAAAACCACTTTCACTTGTATTTATGGAACTTTTACTTTCCGTCGTATGCCCTTTGGTCTTTGTAATGCCCCTGCTACATTTCAGCTCTGCATGACTGCTATATTCCATGATATGATCGAAACCTTTCTTGAAATATTTATGGATGACTTTTCTATCTTTGGCGCAACGTTTGATGAGTGTTTGCAGAATCCGAGCTCCGTGTTGAGGAGGTGTGAGGAGACAAACCTGGTACTGAATTGGGAGAAGTGCCACTTCATGGTACAAGAATGAATTGTCCTAGGGCACAAAATTTCGGAACAAGAGATTGAGGTGGACAAAACTAAAGTGGAAGTCATCAAGAACTTACCATCACCGGCTTCAATAAAGGGAGTCAGAAGTTTTCTAGGACATGCCGGGTTCTACCTGCGGTTCATTAGAGATCTTTCTAAAATTTCTAAGCCTCTATTGTCCCTACTCATGAAAGATGTACCATTTGACTTTAACTCTGATTGTTTGCAGGCATATGAGAACATGAAGGAGCTCTTGGTTACAGCTCCTGTGTTGGTAGCACCGGATTGCGATCTACCTTTTGAGGTAATGTGCGATGCCAGTGATACTGCAGTTGGTGCTGTCCTGTGCCAAAGGTGGAACAAGGTATTTCACACTATATACTATGCAAGTAAGACTCTAGATGAAGCACAATTAAATTATGCCACCACTGAAAAAGAGTTACTTGCAGTAGTATTTGCACTTGACAAATTCCATTCATACCTTGTTTTATCGAAAGTAATTGTGTTTACTGACCACTCTGCCTTTAAATATCTGCTTGCTAAGAAAAAGACCAAACCACGATTGCTTAGGTGGATATTACTTCTCCAAGAGTTTGACCTCGAAATAAAAGATAAAAAAAAGTGTAGAGAATGTGGTAGCTGATCATTTTTCTTTGCTTGAGCATGTTAGTAAAAATTGTGAAAACAATGAGATAGATGATAGGTTTCCGGATGAACAGCTGCTAGTGATGAAAAATTGTCCATGGTTTGCAGACTTCGCGAAATTTTTTGTTACAGGCCCAAATTCAACATTTCACCAAAGAAAGAAATTCTTTTCGGACGTGAAATATTATTTTTGGGAGGAACCGTTTTTGTTCAAAATATATGCAGATGCCATGATACAGAAATGTGTAGCGGAGGAAGAGATGGGATCGATTCTCAGTCATTGTCATGACCGCGAGGTAGGTGGTCATTTTGGACCCACACGAACGACATCTAAGGTACTCGAATGTGGCTTTTATTGGCCAACCCTATTTATAGATGCTCGTTCTTATGTGCTTGGCTGTGATAAATGCCTGCGTACAGGTAACATCTCTAACCATCATGAAATGCCATTAAACAATATCATTGAATGCGATGTCTTTTATGTGTGGGGGATAGGCTTCATGAGACCGTTTCCCAGTTCGTTCACGAAAAAATATATTTTGGTTGCAGTTGATTATGTGTCTAAGTGGGTAGAGGCAGAAGCATGTGCCACTAATTATGCTCAAGTGGTCCTGAAATTTTTAAAGAAAAATATTTTTAATAGATTTGGAACACCACGAGCAATCATTAGTGATGGTGGCACCCATTTTTGCAACAAACTATTTGAAAAACTTTTGAGTAAATATGATGTCACGCATAAGATCTCTACCCCCTATCACCCCAGACGAGTGGTCAAGTGGAAGTGTTTAACCGAGAGATCAAGCGGATTTTGGAAAAATTGGTAGGTGTTAGTCAGAAAGACTGATCTGTAAGGTTAGATGATGCTCTTTGGGCATATAGGACTGCTTTTAAAACACATATAGGAACTACACAATATAGGCTACTGTTTGGTAAAGCATGTCATTTACCTGTAGAGTTAGAGCATCGGGCATACTGGGCAACAAAAGCACTAAACTTTTACTTTACTGATGCATGTGAACGACGTCTACTTCAATTGGATGAGTTGGAAGGATTTCGGAATCTGGCATATGATCTCGCATTATCATACAAAGAGAAGACAAAAAAGACGCATGACAGGCGAATCATCGAAAGAGAATTCAAGGAAGGCGAAAATTTCCTACTCTACAACTCCCGGTTGCGACTGTTTCCCGAAAAATTGAAATCGCGATGGTTTGGTCCATTCGTGATTTCTAAAGTATACTCATCGGGAGCTGTAATTCTGCAAGATGGAAAGGATGGGACATTTACGGTTAATGCCCAGCGACTGAAGCACTACATGGGTGGCACAATTGAGCCACAACTTGGAATCACCCGGTTCAAAGACAGTCTGAACTGACACTGACCGACAATCAAGCTCTCGACTATAAATTGAGAACTACCTCTCTTTCCCTTATCTTATACTTAATTCAACTTTATTATTTTAGTTCATTTACTTAGTTAATTGTCAGTTTTTCTTATTGTCTGTATTCTAATTTTTCATTATATATATAAAAAAATTGAAAATGTTCGCGATCTATTTTACCGCTCGAGTGCGAATTGTTCTGCCCAAAAAGATAATTACAGTGCAGTCGGCGCTCGGGCGGTAAAATCCTACCGCTCGGGCGCGGCTACACATAAAATCGGCCCTCTCTTTTTCCCCTTTCTCATTCTGCAAAAATCTCCCCTAACCCTACCGCTCACAGTCGCCCTTTCTCATTTCTCTTGCAGCGATATTCTCCCAAATTCAGGATTCAAGCGGCGTGGCTCACCTTCCTCCATAAGAATCAAGCGGCTTCTTCCCTTCGGTCAACATCTCCATCATCTACCACCATGGCCCCCAAGAAACAAAAAGGTAATCCCGGCTCTTCATCTTCGTCATTTGATAGAACCCGATTTGTAAATGCGACGGCTGGGGCTCGATATGATCATGCTAAGATACATAAAAATCCAATTGCCGAGAGGAGATTTTGTATGCTATTCGAAGATAGGCACTTAGATACTATTGAGAAGTTGGAGAGACGGGGATGGGTAAAGTTTGTAAGTCAGCCGAATTCTGCTGTTGTATTTCTGTGGTTAGAGAGTTTTATGCCAATGCGGGTGAAAGGACGGATGGCAAGACCTTTGTTCGAGGTAGACTTGGGTCGTTCGATTCGGCTACGATTAACACACTTTTAGAAACACACGAGGTAGATGACTCCGTATTCGAGGCATTGGTTGCTGCCCCTGATTACACTGTGATCCTTGAAACTCTGTGTCATCCAAGGGCGACTTGGAAACCATTAGAGGGCCTACCGAGTTGTTTTGATGAGAGATATTTGAAGGCCAACATTGCCCTTTGGTATTTGTTTTTGGCAAGGAGAATGATGCCGGTATCCCACAAGAGCGAGGTACAAAAGGAAAGGGCCGTGGGGTTATATTCTTTAACGCAAGGCTACAACATCAATGTGGGCAAGCTCATCAATTCTCAAATCATAATGAGCGCTTATAACAGCCACATCGGGCTTTTCTTTCCCACCATCATATCATAATTGTGTGCAAGGGCGGGGGTTGTGTTCTGTGATGATGAGGAGTGGTGCAGCCGATGAAGGCTATTTGTGTGGAAGACCTACAGAGGAAGAGTGTGAAGCGTCATAGTGATTTCCCCACTCGCGAGGTGAGATACAGGTGGATCGAGCACCGTCATCCCACGCCGTCCACAGCCCCGCAGGCGATCCCAAAATGACAAAATGGATGATATTCTTGCATTCATGGCTCATCAAGATCATGTGAACTCAAACTTCAACGAACATTTCGCCTATGTCGAGTCCATGATGCGCACTATGCTTGTCCAAGGGGGTGTTGACCCAGGGACCATGCCACCACCTCCGTCGTTCATTCCCCCGTTCAATTTTTAGTATGACTATCAGCAGCAAGGGGATGCATCGAGAGTGCCACCGCCAGAGAATGACGAGGATGGGAGTTCACTGTTTCCCCTTCTTTTCATTTTTATTTTCTACTGCATTATGTTTTTGTTATTATTGTTGTTTCATTCTGTCATTTATTTTGCATTTGTTTCTGTGTCTGCATCTGTGTTTGCATTTATGTGTTTTGGTCTTTTGTGCAATGGGGACATTTCACACACTTAGTATGAGGGGGTCGTTTCGTTTTTATACTGCATGTGTGTCTTTTGATGGTGAAACGAGTTGGTTGATAGCCGATGATGATTTTGGATTAATGAACTGCATGTTTCTTAGTCTTGTCACTCATTATGAATACCCCGGTAGCATGAACTGTCAGTTTTATTTATGCACATATAGTGGATTTTGGTAGTGGTGTGAATGACAATTAAGTTCAAAATAATCTGTGAGGGAAACTGGAAAAACATAAGATGCGAGTAGAACTTGAAAGAATATCTGTTGAAAGGAGTGACTGACCAGTAGCATGAACTCGAGTAGAAAATCAAAGTATACCTCATATACCCTTCATCCCAATCGTGCATAGGACCTGAAAATTCATCTCTAAGCCAGATAAATGAATGTACCCTATATTCCAAGTCTAGGGAGTACGCACGAGAAAACTATGCACTTAAAAAAAATGTGAGAAACAAAAGGGGATGTAAGGTGTGGGGGAGCCAAAAAGGGATGAAATCATATACCAATGCTAAAAAGATGGAGATGTAAGGCGTTGAGGAATGTCAGATAAAATTTCTGACAAGTGCATAGTGAAAATGATCTACGTACTCCCAATATTTTTTAACCACTTGAGCACTTATGGATATTGACTCCCTAAATCTTGTTGTACAACTATGAAATTCTGCCACTTTGTGTTTACTGGTTGGTCCCGAATAGAAACAGAACTCAGGAGAGAGAAACTTGCGTTGAATTGTTGATTCGAAGACCCACATGATTTGCGAATAAAACTATCTGAAGCCCAAGCTAGTAAAATCTACAGTACACACACACACAACCACACTTTCTGGCAAAATAAAAATGTTTTGTGGTGTTTTGAAAGGGATGTTGATGGATGTTGTGGTTTGACTAATTGGATGTAGTTAAAAACCCGTTGAGCATGAGATGTCAGTTTGCTGTTTCGCCATCCATTGAGTTGTTTCAGTACTTTTACTTTTTGTTTTGTTTCATGTCTTGGTTGTGGTCTGTGACCTGTTTTGCTTGAGGACAAGAAAAAGGTCAGTATGATGGTTAATAGTTGTCATTTTTACGTGTTTTAGTTTTGTGTGTGTTTGCGTTGTGCATGCGTGCGTTTAATTTACTTTTTGTTCGTTTTAGCGTAAGCATATGCAAATGATTTTGTCTCACTTCTACGTGATGAATTTGCAGGTAAAATGGCCCGAAAACTGGAATCGGAACCAAAATGTGCAAACCAAGAGGACAACGGGCAGAAAGGTTGGCGCTTGAGCGGTAATATTTTACCACTCGGGCGCGACATGGGAATTGCTAAGTGAATTTCCAGAGGACGTGGCGCTCGGGCGGTAATATTCTATCGCCTGGGCGCGAGAGGTGTGAGTTTAGAAGAAATTGATAGAAGACTTGGCGCGCGGTTGGCTGCGAGAAAAGGTTGAAAATAGAGAGTGTGGCTCTCGAGCGGTAAGACTTGACCGCCCGAGCGCCACCTAATTTTGGAAAGATTTGCTGGCCGATTTCTTCCCTTATTTCTGAATAGGGAATGATATGGCAAGGGGATTGAGACAAGTTTTAGGGGATTGAGACATCATTGAGAGCAGCCAAGGAAAGAGAAAAGAGAAAAAGCTTGGAGCAAAGGCTTGGATAGAAGATTTGAAGTTTTAGGGGATTGAGACTATGAATTCGAGTAGCTAACTTACAATATTTGTTGGGATTTAAGGGGATCCTACCCCGAACCTTGATTTAATTAGTTCACGTGTTAATTGTTGATTTATTCTTGAATATGCCATTGTTTTTATGAAGTTATTAAAGCGTAGCTAAATTTAATAATCATATCATATCGCAAGTGAGTTCGAGAGAATATCTTGTGATAGGAACGAGTAGCATAGTACGTGGATCTACAATTTACATAGACATATGAAATTGGATACATGTTGATAGCTATAGTCTTAAGGGTCGAAAACTAGGGGATTTCATAGATCGGCATGCAATTCAATAATTGTAAAAAATTTGATAGTACGTGGATCTACAAATTTCATAGTACGTGGATCTACAAATTTCGTTGCTAAAGATTTGATAACTGGAAAAAATAATTGTAAAATACAGTCTCCAGTGGAACGATGCTCGTACTCTTGTACATCATACTATTAATTGACATCGTGCACTTGCGATTATTTCGAGCTTGGATATTATAAATTTTTATTACGGGTTTTACAGTACAAGTTTAGCTCGATCAGTACTCTAGTAGATCAAAGAAATCTATCAGTATCAAAGTACTCAACAAGTAAAACAAGATCAAATATTGCATCAACAAGATCATATCACTTGTACAGACGACAAAAGCTCACGAAGTCCGAAAGACTCAAAGACACATCAATATACTTCATAAGAGTAAAAAAATAAAAGAATAATTCACAAAAAAGTGAAGCAGTGCAAGTGCAGTGTACTCAAAGAATAATACACATAAGAGTCTATATAGAAGAAGAAAGAATGAAGATCAAAGTCCAAAAGACAAAGTCAGATTAGAGAATATCATCAAATCCGAACAAGCTTCAAAAGTCACAACATTTAGAAAAACTCTAAATTTATTCAAATATTCGGATCAGAGAAGTTGGCTAATAGTTTGCAGTGCTAGAGAAAGTTTCTTGTAGAAAGTTTCTTGTAATCTTATCAACTATCAGAACAAAAAGTAATCACCAATACCTCAAAAAGAACATCTTATCAAGTGGTATTCAAAATGCATGGTCATCCAACGTTCATAAATATAGATCTGATCATAAGATCAATGACACAAAAGCAAATAGTACAAGAGCCTTAATGAGACAAGACAGATTGTACGTCGTAGATATCAAGAAATATTGACCATTGAACTCTTGAGCCCTATAAATACACTCTTTGAGGATCATATCATAAATACACGCATACACATGGGGTTGTGAGTGTATAAAATACAGAGGGAAAAGAGTCTACAAAGAGTGAAAACAATACCTCTCCAACGCACCAAAGAGAAAGAAAACCCACGGGGTTTAATTCCAAATTCACTCAAACACTTAGAATATTTGGGAGTGAATTTCTTATGGACAAGCCCAAAATATCTTTTGTAAACCTTGCAGTTTGTGTTGTATCATATCACGTGTAAAATCGTCAAAATGTGTGATCTTGAAGTGTAATTTGAGTTTGCTGTAAAATGTCATTCTGTGTGATTTGAACGTTAACATGATGTATATCATCCTGTTGTGTGTTTTGAGTGTCGGCCTTGCATTCTATAGAGTAATTCGTCATGTTGTGTGATCTGGATGTGATTTAGTGGATCTTTTCTGGGTTGTAGGATAAAAGGGAGACGTAGAAACATTTATCTTTGAACTTCCATTAAAAAAATTGTGTTTTTAATTTCTTCATTTACTTTATTGTGCTTGTGTGCTGATTGTGTACGCATGAGTGTTAATAGTATAATATATTATGCAAATTTAAGTATTATGCTAGCACCTAAACTTTATATCAAATAAGATACAAAGCTTAACAACTTAGAATAAAATTATGGCCTAAAAGTTTTGGAAGATGACTAAAAGAATCTTAATTAGTTTATTCACCCCTTCTAAACCATATTTAATGTTTATTTAGTCCTAAAAACTGGCATCAGATAAGTTTTATTTGATATATTTTTTGCATCACTCTTGATATGTGTACAGTTCAGCGAGCACGACTTTCAGAAAAATAAGAGAGAACGGATGAAAGTTCTCTAAACAATCTCCAAGACCGCCAGATCAGAGGTTTGAATAATGGTACAATATAGATGAAGCGAAGGACTCAATTGTTGGATCTCGGTTTTCTCGTGCCCAAACGCAGCGGAAGTTTTAAAATTTTTATTTTATTTTGACAATCAAAATATATTTGTTTTAGGCACTCGTATGGTTTTATAAATAAACATTCATAGGATGTTAAAGAATTATACCTTTGGTGAATAATTTCACTTGGCTCCAACTAATCCAAGATAAGGCGGATCTAGTTCTTGATGAATCTCTACGAACTTTCTTCAAGAACCCCTTTCTTTATTTATCTAATCAGGTCCACGACTAGATGATTTGTTCCTCTTCTAATTTGCACTAGAAAAATTAGAAGAAGTTTTGCGTAGAGATTAATTAAAACGAGAGGCGACTCAACCCCTTTTCAAAAGAGGGTGGCCGAATTTCTTTGGGAGGAGAAGAGGGGAATTTCGAAAATTCCAAGGTGTGGGAGGCTAGGGTTTTTCAAAAATTGTGAATGAATTATTTTTAACCTTAAGCCTTATACACATATATATAAGCTTAGTACCCATTAATAAAATTAAATAATTAATGGGTTTAATCAATTAGTTATTCTAGTTCAACTAGTTTAATTAATTAATTAGTCTTTTAAAGTCCAATTAAAAATCTTACTAATATGTATGTTGGTCTTGTACTCCTACAAGCCAATTATACATATACCCATTATATTTAATTTAAATCCCTTATAAATTCAACATTTGAATTTAATATTTAAATTATAAATTCAACTCCTTGAATTTATTACCTTCAAAATTTAATATTTAATAAACTCAACTTTTGAGCTTAATAAATTAAATACATCATAAATTCAACATTTGAATTTAATATTTAAATTATAAATTCAACTCCTTGAATTTATCACCTCCAAAATTTAATATTTAATAAACTCAACATTTGAGTTTAATAAATTAAATTCTCAAATTTTAAAAATTCAATTCCTTGAATTTATTCTCTCCAAACTTTATAAATTCAACTTCTTTAATTTACTATCTCATAAATTCAACTGCTTGAATTTATTTTCTCAAAATTTAATTATCATAAATTCAACTCCTTGAAATTACTATAACATAATATAAATTCAACTCCTTGAATTTATTCTCTCAACGGGAACAAACGATTAAGTACTTGTATGACCCTCAATGGTTCAGGGATACAGCTAGCCATAGGTTCACAACTCCTTGTGATTCAGGACATGATCCTTTATTCGGGCTTACCCTTATTTGCCACATTCTATGTATCAACAATTGATCATGAGAATGTCAGAAATCATATTTCTGATAAAACCCATCGAATCATGGTAAGAGTGTCTAGTAGCATCGCCACATGATTCCCTAGGTATCACTGATAGTGCCTGCAAGAACCAGTCGATTATGACTAACGTATAGTACGGTCCCTTCATCTCATATATCTAGATCGAATATGCAATTATTGGTTCATCGAGGGTCGCATAATAATTCGATAACTATGTGACACATATAAATAGTGGCATCGCATGTACTATTGGAGAACTCCTTCTCCAACGTACATCTCATACTCTGGCCAAAGATTTCACGCAATATTATTTCATCAGATCACATAGGATATCCACACCCGTAGGTGAGCGGTGAATCCCCGACTACAATGCACTGGATCCTATATGTGTCGCAACTGTACCCAACCTCGCCACCTGATGACTCTCCCGCAGCCGGTAAACGAGTCAAAGCACAGCCCTAGCATATAGAGCCACAGTGTTGTCCCGGGTCGTAAGGACTCATGGTGTACAATCATAACCACGGACTTATCCTCTCGATGAATGATAACCACTTGGAAAGTCCGATGGATGGTTGTTCGGTATAATCATCATATGACTACCCATCTGCATGTTTGGACATCTCTATGCTCTTAACAAGAAACACAGTACACAACATCACAGATGCTAGTCTCGAGCTCAAGCGACCTTTATCCATGTTTTAGGCGGCTGAATCGACTAGGAACCAATTTAGAATATGCAGTGTTTACAAATGAGTTTCAACATCGAATTACAATTCATTTGTATTAAAGTATAATCAAGAACTTTATCTATTCTGATCGCATGGGTATACAGATAAATTGAAACGAAACCATTAAAAGTTAAATTATATTAAAATAAAGATTTGTTTTTACAACTGAGTCAATAAAATTCCTAGCCAACCGTTGGCTTACAGGGCATCTACTCTAACATCATTGCCCTCTGCTCATCAGCTCAATCTACGAACTTCACGAGGAAGAGTTTTCAGAGCAACAAACTCTTTAAAGATTCCTTGAAGAAGAGATCAGAGAGCACGATATATGTTGCATCAAAGGAGAAAAATATTTATATGAAGGGATTGGGTGTTCTGTTGACTCCCATATCAGATCAGGGCCAACTGAAAATATTTCAGTGCAAGGAGCAACTGGAAGGGACATGGTGCTCAATTGACTCCGGAGAACTCGCTTTCTTCCCCCGAATAATGTCTAAATGAATGCAATTTATAAAAACAACCACCAAAAAATCCACTCTCTCTTGTTTTGACAAAAATCTCATAATCCATTTTCTCTTCGGAGAATTTCCTTCAAATTGTTCATTTGAAAAAATGGAAACCCCAACCAAAATTCAAAGATCAAACTTAGAGTTTTCAATCAATGTTCTACCCCATCTTTGTGATGTTGTCACTCACATAAAATCTTCGAAAAAATTGATTGCATAGCATTTTTCATCTTTTATTCTATAGCAACAAATAAAAACAAGAGACTTTTTATATACAAATTAGACCATGATCCAATGCTCGCTTCAACTTTCAACAATGCGATTTTCCTGCAGATTCTTCGTTACATATTTACCATTATTACAACAGATGTACTCGCAGCGGCCTTTTGTTTTATTCATCATGCATCATATCATTGCCCTTCAAAACTGAACTCAAAAAGCAGGATCAACATCATAAAAATAATAAACTCGCTCTGATATTACTAGTTGATTTGGTTTTATCTTATTTTCCATAGTTTTCATAATTATCCCAATTAACTAAAAATAAAAGTAAAAGCAAAATGAAAGACACAAACAATTTTAATATGATTCGGTCCAACCGACCTACTCCGCGAGGTCACGCCAAAATATCAAATAAATTAACTACACTTCAGAAGTTACGCTCATACAAGGACTTAGTCAAACTTAAAGACTCCCTCTTTTATAATGATAGGAGTTTGATATGATTAAAAGTTTAGACTTGTAAAAGTGTTTATAAGAATATTCTATTTTTGAAAACTAGGAGAGTAATATTGTTAAAACAATATAGAGAGTGCGACTGCTAAAATAGTATGGAAGTGTTAAAAATTTAGCAATTATCATAATTAGAATCAGTGGGTTGATAAATTGAAATTTATATCGTAATAAGTAGCCATAAAATACCCTGTTGGTGATATTGTATCATCGATCGGAATTATGACGACACCACAATAATTGTCCAAAGAATGGTCCTAACCCTAGTAAATTTTGATAATTGTCATAATCCACAAATTCTATAAAGATGATTGTTATAATCCACAAATTCTATAATATATATTAATGTTTATATTATCTTATCACATAACAAATTACAAAACTATTCATATTTCATGAATTAATTACAGTAGTTGACAATACTAAAAAAAATTTAAAACGCAATTATACATGCATTACAATATTGTGGCGTTAGTCTCAATTATAGACTTGGCCAAGGGCCGGTTTTGACCTGGATTCGAATCCGACCGTGGTCAACGGGCCAGTTAACCAAGTCAATAGCTTTAACCCTAAACCGTGCCCGAGACCGCCCTAAGACGGTCCGTTACGATTTACGGTTAGGAAACCCGTCGTCCAGCCAGGTTGGATGGTCATGATCAACAGATCAAGCAGTTGTTGGAGATCAACGGTCATGATTTAGTGATCGTTTTTCGACCTGTGGGTCAACCCATCGGGTCGACTGTTTGACTTTTTTTATTATTATTGCCTTTGAAATCAACTACCACAATGACATGGCTGTTGTGCAACGGTAGGCCTGTCGGGTAGACCCGCTAGTTCGACCCAGACCCGTTGAAATTTTTTATGTTTTTGTCCGCGTTTTCCCCTATAAATATCATTCCACCTCCTTCATTTTTTCACACAATTTTCCCTCAATTCTCTATCTCTAATTCTCAATTAATTTTTGATTCTCAAAATATCAAGTCTCGATTATTGGTTTATTGTAAATTGTTAGTTTATTTTCATAATTACTTCCATTTCGTATTTAGACAAATGATCGGAGCCTGATCAAGTCGTAAGGGTGCCAAAGGAAATGGAAAGGGCAAAATGCCACCCGAGTTCGAGCATCACGATTTTCTTGCATTCAATGTCGATGACTGTAATCTTGATTTTTCAGATTAGAAATATCAAGAACAAGAACAAGTGGCTCAACAAACAAAACATCATCAAAGTCAAGAAAGTATGAGCAATCTAAATGTGCCTAAAAGTAGAACTCGAGCGGTTCCTCACCCGACATCCGCTATCTTCACCAAACATTTCGAAAATGTGACACTTTTCCTCTGGTTATCTGTAATCCAAATGCAAATATTGTTCAAAAAGTTACAAATTTCAACAAAGAGGTGATTATGGAACTTTAACGCGGCATATCGAGAAAAATTATCTGGTGAAAATTGGTATTGATCATTCTCAAACTCAAACTCCGATAATCTCTTCTCAATCGGGTGAAGATTCTCAAATTTTGAAATTTTTCGAAGCAAATTTAGAAGAGAAACAACTAAATTTTTTGCAGTTGAACAAATTTATTTTAGTTTTAGTGATAAATTATCTTTTGAAAATTGGTTTTCTATAAGTGAAAATTCTTCTATCACATATATCTCACGAAATACAGTTAAACACATACTTAAAAATTTAGCCATTGAAAAACAAAATTAATTAATTAAAGAATTTAATAGTTTAAATAATAAATTTTCTTTGTGTTCAGATATTTGGAGTGATTATTGGAAAAGTTGTTCATATATGAGTATTTCATATTATTGGATTGATAGTTCTTGGAACATTAAAAAAGATTGATTGCATATAGATGTTTCAACGAACTACATATGACAAAATATTTCTCAACTTATATTTTTTTATTTTGAAGAATATGATTTAACATTTCAAATTTTTTCAATTTCTTTTGATAATTCTATTGCAAATACTTTTAGTATTAATGAGCTCATTCAAATAAGTAAACCATCATTAGGTAGTAAATTTTTCATATCAGGTGCACATATCATATTTTAAATTTAAATGTTCAGGATTGACTAAAAAATTTAAAATCACATGTTAAAACAATGGATATCAATTCTGTAGAACCCGTAAATTAGACTATGTATAAGTCATGCATAATTCCTAGTATTTAAATTGAAAATTATTTTATTGCATGAGTATTTAAATTCTCTTCTTTAAATTTATTTATTTCATGCAGTAGTTTAATTATTAGCTTTCAGTAAATTAAGTGAGGCCAGACTGGAGTTGGAGTAAAAAGATAAATTTTAATGTTAAGAAATATCCCTAGAATTTATTTAATTAAATAATAAGTTAATTTAATGTAAAAAAAGGTTTAAGGATTTATCTAAATAAGTTGAGTTAAGTAGTAAATAAAGTTCAATAATTAATTCCTTAATTCTCTAAAATATTTAATGGGTAGATAAAATACTAGAGATTTAAAATTTAATATTTAAGAAATATTTTCCCATTATTTTTTTAATATTTTCGACCACCCCTTCTCATTTTTAAAAGATTTAGTCTTTTTGATTTACACCTCAATTTTTGATTCCTTTCCATATCCATTTCATGACAGATAATTTCTTAATCTTAAATCCTCATTTAATTAATAATTAAGCAATTCCCTAATCTATTTTACTTCATAAAATCGGCCCCTCCTCTAAATTTAAAAGATTTCATTAGGTGGACAATTTATCTTCTAATTATCTCATCATAACTTTTTCTAGGAAGATATTCTCCCAACTTTTAAATCACTAACAAATAAATTAATTAAGCAATTTCTACCATGTTTATCTAGCAATATTCCTCTCCCTTTTTAATGAGAAAATCGGCCCCTCCTTTATATTTTAAAAGAATTTATTTGTTGGACAATTCATTTCCTCATTATTTTTCCATCATCTTGTTCTAGGTAGATATCCTCACCATTTTTTCTAAATCTCTACCAAATAAATAATTAAGCAATTCTTTCCTTGTACCTAGACCCTAAAGTCGAACATGTGCACTCTTGATCATCCCTCAAAAAATCTTTTGATATCAATCACCGCCTTTATCTCTCAACTCTAGGATAGAAAAGATTTTATCTTACCCTTCTAATCTCCCATCTATTAGTAAACTTTCAATTCATTCCCTAACCATTTTTTCCCCCTCCATATTCTCGAAAATCCAGTCCCCTTCAATAGAGAAAAAAAAATGGAGTTCTAGCTAGAGGAAAGTAGGAGAAAAATCTAGTAGAAACAAGGAAGCGAAGAACACTCCGCCTCCTCCGCGCCGCGTCGTCATATCTTTTGTTTTCTTCAAAACAAAAAATGGACAGCAACTTTCAAAGAAAAATCTGCACAGGAATTTTCGGCTCTTCCCACTTGTACTTCACGTTTCTTGTTGTTTCTGTTGTTGCAGGGTTTGGCTAGGTCCTAGGCTTCCAAGGCTGCACCTAGACATGTGTTAGGGTGTATTAGGATCATGTTGGTCCACCGGTTCAAGCCCCATACACGCTGAAATTCAGAAATGACAGCAACTCCCCAAGCGTGTCCCTTTTTGTTTTCGATTTTCTTGGTTGCTGTCAAGGGTTGATGTTTCTGATCTTGGCTGCCCTAGGGGACTATAGCCATGGTTAGAACACCTCCATATCAGGTCTAAGACGTGAACAAGTCACCCTTTTGAGGCTTGGTCCATTGTTGCATTGGTTTTCAAATCAAAACACAAGAACAGCCCCTTTCCCCCTTCGCCCCTTTCGAATTCTGCTTGTGTAACTTTCGAGTTTGGTGGTGTGGTGTGAGTTTTGGTTGGCCTCTGGCCCATAGCCACGGTTCATACCATATCCCTTGATGTCTAGATCGTGCCATGGTCAACCAAATGGTCACTGGAATGGTCCATGAAAGCAAGAAGCGTCGCAACACCCCAAGCGCAGAATTAAGTGCTCGGGTGGACTTTTCGGTTGGTTTCGGGTGTGGTGCGAATTATGGCTGGCCTAGGGCCCTTATCCATGGTTCAAATCATCCCTTGGGATGTTGGTAAGGGACTCTGGTTGGTGGTTCAAGCCCCAATGGCCGGTAGTCTCCAAAACGACGCAAGGAATCAAAGGCGCTACTGCTGTATTTTTGGACAGCAAGCGTGCTGCGGTTCAGAGGCGTGTTCCGGGTTCTTGGTTGGCTTTTAGCCTATGGCCTTGGACTGGACAGTGCCTCATCAAGTTAGGAAGGTCATGTTATTGGCCGTTTGTGATTCGGATCATTTTAGAGGTCGTACAAGAATTTACGGTGCAATGTGCCAAAATGACTCTCGAAAGAGCGTTTCACGTTTTTGGCCTCCATTCACTAAATTTCGAGTACTGTACATTTAGGAGCATTATTTCATCATTTTAGGCGTATTTTAATCATGACTATATGATGGTTCGGTGTTGGTTCGGGTTGTTACGGAGTCACGATTAAATACGAAGTCGTTAGGCGCAATTGTCTCAGTGTTTGGATTCAATTGCAAGTTTGGTCAAGTTAAACCATATGCATATTTTTCATTTTATATTTAGGTCGCAGCGAGCCTGGGAGCGATCCAAACCAATCAGTAAAATTATTACAGGATATTCAATTACGTTATTTAATTATATTACGTGCAAGATATTCATTTTGAGATTTATGCGATATGGCTTGTGGTCACTTTACTATCATGGGATTATTACTTCACCCGGTCGTCAGTTACTGGTCCCGGTCGCTAGTTACCGGTCAGTTCAGTTTCACCCAGTATACTGTGGCATTAGTCTGATCAGACGTTCATTACTTCGCCCGATCGCCAGTTACCGGTTCCGATCGCCAGTTACCGGTCAGTTCAGTTTCGTTCAGTGCAGGGGCCACTTGCGTAGACCATAATCTCACCATAAAATTTATGACATGCCATTTTATTACAGGGCTCCAAGGAGCAAACATTTTCACTGTGATTTTCATTTCAGTTATGCCTGTATTATAATTGATCATGATAAGTTATTTTCACGTATGCCTCATGACATGATATTTTATCTCATGCAAATTTTACTATATTATTTACTCGTTATTTATAATATATGCATGATGAGTCTTTAGACTTACTAGACTTGATTGTTGTAGGTGCTGATGATGTCGGGATCGAGAGCGGAGACCAGTGAGCCAGCTCGAGTCGGCAGTAATGGGACCCGAGGACCTCATTTATAGCATTTACCATTTTTTTTATGCTCAAACATTTTTATCAGTTGTTGGGTTACTTTAACTTGTTATCTTGCGAACAATAATTTCTTCCGCTGCCATTTTGAACATTAAACTTGATTTATCAGATTATTTTGTGAATGAGGCATTTTAATTACTTTAAAAAGAAAATTTTAAATTTTTCCGCAGATTTTCAAACACGAATTTTCGGGGCATTATAGCTGGTATCAGAGCAATGATTCTGTAAAAGGTGCACTACTACTGACCTCGAGAAGCTCACGAAGTCACGTCCTCGGTCTGTAAGTTTTACGTTCATGCATTTTATTTAAAGCCGGAATTAGTTTAACTGCATGTTCTCATGAAGTATTTTTACGTTCAGATTTTAATCGTTCAGTATTTTTTTTTACATTTAAATAAATTATGGAATTATGCATGTTGGTTACGTATGGATTATATATGGAACAGTATGCCTCCTAGACGCCAAGTTGGACGCCCGAGAGGTGATGATGAGCCTCGTCATGAGGACAGGGAGGAGCAGAGACAGGAAGGGAATGGACCTCCACCCCTCCACCAAATATGAATGCCCAGATGCTAGCTGGGATGACTCAGTTCTTCGCACAGTTTGTGGGGAACAATGCTGTGGCGACCAGGCCGACAGGGCCTGAGGCTGTCTACGAGAGATTCATGAAGATGCGTCCTAAGGAGTTTTCAGGGACGACGGACCCCATGATTGCCGAGGGCTGGATCAAGTCCCTCGAGGTTATCTTCGAGTTCATGGAGCTTGGAGATGCAGACAAAGTCCGATGTGCCAGCTACTTATTCGGAGGAGATGTCTGCTTATGGTGGGAAGGAGCATCAGTAGCCCTGAACTTGGCTACGCTGAGTTTGACGCGCTTCACGGAGGTATTCTACTCCAAATATTTCACTGAGGAAGTGCGCACCAGGTTGACCACTGAGTTCATGAGCCTGAGACAGGGAGATCTAACTGTTACGGAGTTCATCCGTAAGTTTGAGAGGGGTTGTCATTTTGTACCCATGATCGTGAATGATGCCAAGGCCAAATTGATGCATTTCTCGGTGGGTCTACGGCCGATTTTGCGCCGGGATGTTAGGGTGTTTGACCCTGCTACTTATGAGGTCACTGTCTCCAAAGCTCTAGCCGCAGAGCAGGATCAGCGTGATATCGAGAGAGACCGCCAGGGCAAGCGCCCAGTCCAGGTACCACACCGCCCTCTTCCTCAGCAGCTTCAGCAGCAGAACAAAAGGCCTTTTCACGGGCCGCCTAGAAACAGAGGCCAGCAGCAGCAGCGGGGACGCCCAGCCCCGAGGACTGTTGAGCACCCAGTTTGCCCTAAATGCTCACGCCGCCATCCTGGAGCATGTATGTTTGGCTCAGGGAAGTGTTATAAGTGTGGTAGTCCAGACCACTTACTTCTGCAGTGGCCTCAGAGAAATCTGCCTACCCAAGGCAGAGTTTTCGCTCTCCATGCTACGGAGACGAACCCAGAAACCATGCTTATGACAAGTATCTTAACACTTTGGGTTATATTTGAAATTCGATGTTTTGGGAATCTAGGTTAATATTTTTGAACTTAGAATTGCGATAGGATTGCATGCTCTACTCAGTATTATTTTCGGGAATTAGGATAGAAGAACTCTGGCCTTTGCATGTCTATAAGTTTAGTTCTTGTAACTATTGGGTTCAACTTAGAGTTCCGATCTTTCAGGGAGAATTTTTTTATCTGGTTCCGCTACGAAGGCCTTGATAGATTCAGTGGCCACCCACTCATTTATTTCGGAGGTCTTTGCTAATTTCCTCAAGTTCCAGACCGTTGGGCTAGATGTAGCCTATTCAGTAGTATTGCCTTCTGGTGAGGAGATGGCAGCTACCAATGTGATCCGAGACATAGATCTTGAGCTCCATGGCAACCTCGTTTATGCGGATCTGATCGTGTTGCCGATGCCAGAGTTTGACATCATACTAGAGATGGATTGGCTATTGCGGAACAGAGTTTTGATTGACTTCCAGCGGAGATCTGTTCTAGTCCGACCGCCTAGAATGACGCAGTTCTTATTCGAGCCGGACAGGTACTTTCCCTTACCGTGCATTATTCCTTATGTCAAGGCTAGGAAGCTCATGCATAGAGGGTGTCGGGCATTTTTAGCAACTTTTATATCTGTCCCCGAGGCACCCAGTCAGTCAGCCGCAGATGTTCCGATCGTTAGAGAATTCTTAGACGTTTTTCCTGAGGATGTCTCTGGCATGCCACCCGAGAGAGAGGTGGAGTTTTCTATCGAGCTTATGCCAGGTACGACTCCGATCTCCAAAGCACCGTACCGACTAGCGCCGATAGAGATGAAAGAACTAAAGAAGCAGATTCAGGAATTTCTTGATAAGGAGTTCATTCGCCCGAGTTTTTCACCGTGGGGCGCGCCAGTCTTATTTGTGAAGAAGAAAGATGGCACGATGAGGCTTTGTATTGACTACCGGGAGTTGAACAAGGTTACAGTGAAGAACAAATACCCACTTCCACGGATTGATGATCTATTTGATCAGTTGCAGGGAGCTTCGGTATTCTCCAAGATTGATCTGCGGTCCGGTTATCACCAGTTGAGGGTGAGAGATGCTGATGTTTCCAAGACTGCTTTCAGGACTCGTTATGGCCACTACGAGTTCCTTGTGATGCCGTTCGGTTTGACGAATGCGCCAGCGATCTTCATTGATATCATGAATCGCGTATTTCAGCCGTACCTTGATCAGTTTGTGATAGTTTTCATAGACGACAATCTCGTCTACTCGAAAAATCAGGAGGATCACGGCAGAAATCTGACCACAGTGTTGCAGACCTTGCAGAAACACAAATTATTCGCAAAGTTCAGTAAATGCGAATTCTGGTTGGAGAATGTGGCGTTCTTAGGCCACATTGTGTCTAGCAGTGGTATTGAGGTAGACCCAGCGAAAGTTTCCGCAGTCAGAGATTGGGTTGTGCCGCAGAATGCATCAGAGATCCGCAGTTTTCTTGGGCTAGCAGGATATTATCGGAAGTTCATTAAGGGATTCTCCTCGACTGCCGTTCCACTCACATCATTGACCAAGAAGAATGCTAAATTTGTGTCGAGCGAGGAGTGTCAGAAGAGCTTCGATACTTTGAAGCAAGCTCTTAACTCAGCACCAGTTTTGGCCATGCCATCAGGGTCCGGTGAGTTTGTTCTGTATACCGATGCTTCGAAGCTCGGTTTTGGTGCAGTGTTGATGCAGCATGGGAAGGTGATAGCATATGCTTCTCGTCAGTTGAAGACTCTTGAGAAGAATTACCCTACCCATGATCTAGAGTTGGCAGCCGTTATATTTGCTTTGAAGATCTGGAGGCATTATTTGTACGGAGAGAAGTGCCAGATCTTTACCGACCATAAGAGCCTCAAGTACTTCTTTACGCAGAAAGAGCTGAATATGCGTCAGAGGCGTTGGTTGGAACTTGTGAAAGACTATGATTGTGACATTAGCTACCACCCGGGTAAAGCTAATGTAGTTGCGGATGCACTGAGCAGGAAAGTTGCAGTGATGGCCCATTTGACGATTCAGAGACCTCTTCAGTATGAGATGCAGAGGTTTGATCTAGAGGCATATCCTCAAGGTAGAGTTCCCCGTCTATCTACCTTGACTATTCAGTCCTCTCTCCTAGACCGTATTCGCAGTGGTCAGTCAGCAGATGAGCAGTTGGCAAAGTGGAAGCAGAGAGATGAGGCCAAGGGCAGTGGCTTGTATTCAATTAGTGACGGTATTGTGAGATACCGAGATAGGATATGGGTTCCTAGCAGTGATTCCATTCGAGCGGATATTCTATCAGAGGCCCATATGACACCGTATTCTATTCACCCTGGGAGTACGAAGATGTACAAAGATCTGCAGTTATTATAATGGTGGCCAGGAATGAAGAAAGACATCAGACGGTTTGTATCCGAGTGTCTGACTTGTCAGTTAGTGAAGGCAGAGTATCAGAGGCCAGCAGGTTTGCTCAAGTCTCTTCCTATTCCTGAGTGGAAGTGGGAGAATGTTACCATGGACTTCGTGACCGGTTTACCGAAGTCAGTCAGAGGATCAAATGCTATCTGGGTGATTGTCGATCGTCTTACCAAATCAGCTCACTTCTTGCCTATCAAGACGACTTTCACCATGGTTCAGTATGCAGAGTTGTATATCCGGGAGATAGTCCGACTTCATGGTATTCCAGTTTCTATCGTATCTGACAGAGGCCCCAGATTCACTTCCTCATTTTGGAAGAGTTTGCATTCGACGATGGGTACGAAGTTGTTGTTCAGCACAGCTATCCACCCTCAGACAGATGGGCAGTCAGAACGAGTCATTCAGATTTTGGAGGATCTTCTCCGTGCTTGTGTTATCGATTTCTCCTAGAGTTGGGAGTCGAACTTGCCATTAGTGGAGTTTACCTATAACAACAGCTTTCAGTCGTCTATAGGAATGGCTCCGTATGAAGCATTGTATGGTCGCAAGTGTAGATCTCCTATTCATTGGGATGAGATAGGAGAGAGAGCCGAGTTGGGTCCAGAGATTATTCAGCAGACTGTCGATATAGTAGCCCAGATCCGTGACAGGATGAGGACTGCTCAGAGTCGACAGAAGAGTTATGCGAACCAGCGGATGAGAGATTTAGAGTTCGCCGTGGGCGACCATGTCTTTGTGAAAGTAGCACCTATGAAGGGTGGCATGCGATTTGGGAAGAAAGGGAAGCTCAGTCCGAGCTTCATTGGACCATTTGAGATCCTTGACAGAGTTGGGACGCTCGCTTATCGTGTTGCTCTTCCGCCAAATCTGGCCGGAGTACACAATGTGTTTCTCGTCTCCATGTTGAGGAAGTATATGGCATATCCTTCGCATGTCTTGAATTTTGAGCCGTTGCAGCTTACTCCGAGCCTTTCTTATGAGGAGAGACCAGTACAGATCTTAGACAGAGAGGAGAAGAAGCTTCGAAACAAGCTGATTAAGCGAGTGAAGGTCAAATGGCTCAACCATTCAGAGGAGGAAGCTACATGGGAGTCTGAGCCAGAGATGAGGATTCGGTATCCGGAACTATTCGGTGAGTTCTAATTTCGATGACGAAATTTCTTTTAAGGGGGGAGGATTGTAGAACCCGTAAATTAGACTACGTATAAGTCATGCATAATTCCTAGTATTTAAATTTAAAATGATTTTATTGCATGAGTATTTAAATTCTCTTCTTTAAATTTATTTATTTCATGCAGTAGTTTAATTATTAGCTTTCAGTAAATTAAGTGAGGCCGGACTGGAGTTGGAGTAAAGAGATAAATTTTAATGTTAAGAAATATCCCTAGAATTTCTTTAAATTAAATAATAATTTAATTTAATGTAAAAGAAGGTTTAAGGAATTATCTAAATAAATTGAGTTAAGTAGTAAATAAAGTTCAATAATTAATTCCTTAATTCCCTAAAATATTTAATGGGTAGATAAAACACTAGATATTTAAAATTTAATATTTAAAAAATATTTTTCCTTTATTTTCTTAAGATTTTCGGCCACCCCTTCTCATTTTTAAAAGATTTAGTCTTTTTGATTTACACCTCAATTTTTGATTCATTTCCATATCCATTTCATGGAAGATAATCTCTTAATCTTAAATCCTCATTTAATTAATAATTAAGAAATTCCCTAATCTATTTTACTTCATAAAATCGGCCCCTCCACTAAATTTAAAAGATTTCATTAGGTGGACAATTTATCTTCTAATTATCTCATCATAACTTTTTCTAGGAAGATATTCTCCCAACTTTTAAATCACTAACAAATAAATTAATTAAGCAATTTCTACCATGTTTATCTAGCAATATTCTTCTCCCTTTTTAATGAGAAAATCGGCCCCTCCTTTATATTCTAAAAGAATTTATTTGTTGGACAATTCATTTCCTCATTATCTTTCCATCATCTTGTTCTAGGTAGATATCGTCCCCATTTTTTTTAAATCTCTACCAAATAAATAATTAAGCAATTCTTCCCTTGTACCTAGACCCTAAAGTTGAACATGTGCACTCTTGATCATCCCTCAAAAAATCTTTTGATATCAATCACCCCCTTTATCTCTCAACTCTAGGATAGAAAAGATTTTATCTTACCCTTCTAATCTCCCATCTATTAGTAAACTTTCAATTCATTCCCTAACCATTTTTTCCCCTCCATATTCTCGAAAATCCAGTCCCCTTCAATAGAGAAAAAAAGTCGAGTTCTAGCTAGAGGAAAGTAGGGAGAAAAATCTAGTAGAAACAAGGAAGCGAAGAACACTCCGCCTCCTCCGCGCCGCGTCGTCATATCTTTTGTTTTCTTCAAAACAAAAATCCAAGGCATGTTTATATATTTCTTTGACCCTTCAATTAAGTCATATTAACATTTTTAAACATTACATGATCATGATTTCCATGGCAAAACCGAATTTGGACAGCAACTTTCAAAGAAAAATCTGCACAGGAATTTTCGGCTCTTCCCACTTGTACTTCACGTTTCTTGTTGTTTCTATTGTTGCAGGGTTTGGCTCGGTCCTAGGCTTCCAAGGCTGCACCTAGACATGTGTTAGGGTGTATTAGGATCATGTTGGTCCATCGGTTCAAGCCCCATACACGCTGAAATTCAGAAATGACAGCAACTCCCCAAGCGTGTCCCTTTTTGCATTCGATTTTCTTGGTTGCTGTCAAGGGTTGATGTTTCTGATCTTGGCTGCCCTAGGGGCCTATAGCCATGGTTATAACACCTCCCTAGTAGGTCTAAGACGTGATCAAGTTGCCCTTTTGAGGCTTGGTCCATGGTTGCATCGGTTTTCAAATCAAAACACAAGAACAGCCCCTTTCCCCCTTCGCCCCTTTCGAATTCTGCTTGTGTAACTTTCGAGTTTGGTGGTGTGGTGTGAATTTTGGTTGGTCTCTGGCCCATAGCCACGGTTCATACCATATCCCTTGATGTCTAGATTGTGCCATGGTCAACCAAATGGCCACTGGAATGGTCCATGACAGCAAGAAGCGTCGCAACACCCCACGCGCAGAATTAAGTGCCCGGGTGGACGTTTCGGTTGGTTTCGGGTGTGGTGCGAATTATGGCTTGCCTAGGGCCCTTAGCCATGGTTCAAATCATCCCTTAGGATGTTGGTAAGGTACTATGGTCGGTGGTTCAAGCCCCAATGGCCTGTAGCCTCGAAAACGACGCAAGGAATCAAAGGCGCTGCTGCTGTATTTTTGGACAGCAAGCGTGCTGCGGTTCAGAGGCGTGTTCCGGGTTCTTGGTTGGCTTTTAGCCTATGGCCTTGGACTGGACAGCGCCTCATCAAGTTAGGAAGGTCATGTTTTTGGCCGTTTGTGATTCGGATCATTTTAGAGGTCGTACAAGAATTTACGGTGCAATGTGCCAAAATGACTCTCGAAAGAGCGTTTCACGTTTTTTGCCTCCATTCACTAAATTTCGAGTACTGTACATTTAGGAGCATTATTTAATCATTTTAGGCGTATTTTAATCATGACTATATGATGGTTTGGTGTTGGTTCGGGTTGTTACGGAGTCACGATTAACTACGAAGTCGTTAGGCACAATTGTCTCAGTTTTTGGATTCAATTGCAAGTTTGGTCAAGTTAAACCATATGCATATTTTTCATGTTAGATTTAGGTCGCAGCGAGCCTGGGAGCGATCCAACCCAATCAGTATAATTATTACAGGATATTCAATTATGTTATTTAATTATATTACGTGCAAAATATTTATTTTGAGATTTATGCGATATGGCTTGTGGTCACTTTACTATCATGGGATTATTACTTCACCCGGTCGTCAGTTACCGGTCCCGGTCGCTAGTTACCGGTCAATTCAGTTTCACCCAGTATACTGTGGCATTAGTCTGATCAGAAGTTCATTACTTCGCCCGGTCGCCAGTTACCGGTTCCGGTCGCCAGTTACCGGTCAGTTCAGTTCCGTTCAGTGCAGGGGCCACTTGCGTAGACCATAATCTCACCAAAAAATTTATGACATGCCATTTTATTACAGGGCTCCAAGGAGCAAACATTTTCACTGTGATTTTCATTTCAGTTATGCCTGTATTATAATTGATCATGATAAGTTATTTTCACGTATGTCTCATGACATGATATTTTATCTCATGCAAATTTTACTATATTATTTACTCGTTATTTATAATATATGCATGATGAGTCTTTAGACTTACTAGACTTGATTGTTGTAGGTGCTGATGATGTCGGGATCGAGAGCGGGGACCAGTGAGCCAGCTCGAGTCGGCAGTAATGGGACCCGAGGACCTCATTTATAGCATTTACCATTTTTTTATGCTCAAACATTTTTATCAGTTGTTGGGTTACTTTAACTTGTTATCTTGCGAACAATAATTTCTTCCGCTGTCATTTTGAACATTAAACTTGATTTATCAGATTATTTTGTGAATGAGGCATTTTAATTACTTTAAAAAGAAAATTTTAAATTTTTCCGCAAATTTTCAAACACGAATTTTCGGGGCATTATAAATTCATTATCTATGGAGACATCCTCAAGTTAAGAAAAATTGGGGAAAATTTTGCAAAATAAATGGTATGAGACATAAACGGTTTGCATAAGAATTCCAACTCATTGGAATTCGACATATAAGATTTTATTATCGTCTTTTGAATATAAAGATTTATTATATATACTTTTTTCATCAACATCTTCAACCTCGTGATATTTATTCTTTTTCGAATCAATAGAATATATGCAATAGTATCTGTGAAATTTTATAAGTTTTTAATGATGCTAGTAACCAATTATCTGTTGTTATTATCCTTCTTTTCATTTAGTTTTAACACATTGTTGCAACATTGCATGTAATTTTAGCGAACATATTAAATTAAGTGTTGATGTTTTTGTTCAATGTATTTATGTCTTGCATGCAAAAAAAGAATTTTTTTAGAAATACATGAAATAATTTTATATGATTTTGTTTTAGATCCTAGATTTAAATTAGATGTTTTACAAGAAATGCTAACATTATATTATGATTATTTAGATCCTACTACGGAAACAATTTCATCTATTTCATATTTTTTGTTTAATATTAGAACTCATTTATATGATATTTATAAAGAATATAACACCAAATATGACGTACAAATTGTTCAACATGAAGTACAATCCACTACTACTTGTAATATTACTTCTAAACTTACTAAAGCATAATTTTTATTAAAGGAGATGACGAAATGTTCACGAAGATCCTCAAGTTCCAGTCGAGAACTTAAGAATTATTTTATCATTACTTTTGATTTTAGTGATGCAAATGAGGAAATTTTTTATATATTGCGATGGTGGTCGCAAAAAAGCATAAATATATATAATATTGTCTATAACGACAAAATAAATTCTAGATTTTCAGTTTCAATGGTTACAATGGAGCAATTTTTTATTATCGGAGAAAATACATTGGATGAGAGGCATTCTAGCTTAAGACCCACAAATTTGGAAGCCCAGCGTTTGCTCAATGATTGGCCAAAACCGCTTGCCGAACACATAATGTTAAAAGTGATAAAGAAGAAAAAGAAAAAACTGAGGGAACATTTAGAACGACGACGTGAGGAAATATGAGCGATTAATCAAGATGGAACCTTGAAAGAATGAACAAAACAAAAGAAGCATTGGAGACTTGGGCACGCCCTGTGACTGCAGAGGCCAAAGAGTAGCAAAAATTATGATGATTAGAACTCGAGATTTATGATGATAAATTATTGATAATACTATATTCTAACAGTCTGAGTTGTGGTTTGATTCATTGTATAACTTTGGAGAGAAGCATTTTTCTTGAAATATATATTTTTTTATTTTAAAAAATATTACCTAGAGTTCTTGTAAGTGGAAGTTTCTTTTATTAATTTATATTTTTTTTATCATTTAAATGTTTATTAAAAAAATAATAACTTTTTTTTAAAAAAATAAAATTAAGAAATTAAGAGCTAAATTGGAGCAAGACCCGGTGATCAACCGAGCATGAACCCAGACCTGAACCACCGAGTTCACAACTCGGACTATAACCGACCACAAGTAGGCCAGTTATGAGTCAGGGTTTTCCTCGACCCATACTGAGCCCAGTCTGTGGCTAGGTCTACTCAATTATGCTCAAACCATTTTATTTTTACTTTAAAAAATGTCCCACCCATTTTGGGTTCAAAAACATCTTTAACCAAAAACTCCGCCTCTAGAATTTTTGCCTTGCAATTCGTATAAATAATTCTCTCAAACAAAATTCAAGAAATCCAATCAAATTACGAGAATCTACACAAAAATGTGTATTTAAATCTTGAATCCCTTTATTATACTGCAGAAGTAACACCCCACCATCGCCGGGCCAGCCTTTCCTTCAGATGGCGGGTCTGCACACCTCACTCCGGCCCCAATTACCGTCCTCCGCCACCAACCACCAGTCCTTCGCCGCGAAACTTCTCCTTCTTCTCACCCTTCTCCCCCTCTCCCTCGCGGTCTTTGCTTTTCTCCTTCAGTGGCGCGGCGGAGGCGTGGATGATCCCATTTCCCGATGGTCACCTGATGAATCGTACAAGTTCCCCGGCATGGACTCCTCCCCTCTGGCCACTGTTGGGCATTCCTCTTCATCTCACTCTTCCGATTGCTCCACGCTGTTGGGACACTCCAGTTCAGCCTCGTTTCCGTATTTTAGGGACTGGAAGTACAAGTTCGACCCCGATCTTAAACCCAAGGTTTTTTCTTTTCTGTTTATTTTTGGTGGGTTGATCTTTTGTGGGTTATTCTGATTTTGGTTACCTGTGAAAAGGCTGCTTGTGTTTTCTTGAGGGAAGGCTAGATTTGAGGTGATTTGGAATTTGGGGAGGTGTTTGAACGTTACGGTGATTCAATCTGAATTGTTCTTTTCATGGATTTTTTTTTATTATTTCTAATTTCTGTGATCCAAACCATTCAGTAGAAAATGAAATAACGAGCGACGGTGTGCATTTAAATTTATGGAACATATATATTATTTCTGGATCATTTCTAATTTTCTGACTTGTTACAAGTATGCGAAGCTGGTGGGAGTGATTCCTAGTTTCTTGAACACAAAGCTTATTGTTTTATGAGAAATTAGTAGGTTGTACAAGTCTACAACTCGTTTTACAGAACTGGAGTTTGAGATTTGTTCTGGGACCAAGGTATGTATGATTATGAGGGAAAAGGGATAGTAAAACAATTGCCACTGATGCTTGACTGAGTGCTCGCTAGTTCTCATTTAAGATCCTTTTTCATTAGACCTCAAAGCTACATTTTAATAACCAAAGGGGGGGATTGGCGGGCTGGGTGGTTTAATGGAACTTTTCAGAATTTGCAGATCAATTAGGTTTATTATGTATAGATGGCTTGAGCATCATGCGTTTCTCATGTCATTTGGTTTCTTTGAAAGTGATGTGCATCCCGTTCAAGTTTCAAACTCAAGGTCTTGTTATGTTCCTAGACATCCTGATATAATTTTGACCTTTTCTCTTTGAAATTGGTTCAGTGTCCCATTTTAAATTTTCATTCCTAAAAGTTTTTTAGTCGGACGGTGGTTGTTATTGATCTTATTTTTGCTATGCCACAAGCAGATATGCATCACGACAAGTACATCTGCTAGCTTGGAGCAAATTCTACCCTGGATGTTCTATCATAAAGTTATTGGGGTGTCAACTTTCTTTCTCTTTGTCGAAGGAAGGGCTGCATCTCCTCCTGTATCCAAAGTCCTTGAATCCATTCATGTGAGTTTGTATCCATCATCGTGGCTGCTTTATTCCTTTAGCTATCTATATTTCTTGTTCTACGAGGCAGTTTACCTTAGCAATAAGTATTTTCTCATAAAATTATCGTGTTTGCTATTTAATATTTGAAAATCATATAGCTATCTAGATCTTGAATGTCAATAAACCAATCAATACATGAGAGGCATGATAACCTGGTTTGTAACCAATTGAACTCGAATTCAAACCTTTTATTATGTTTAAAATAAATATTATCTTTATATGTTGTAGAAACGTTGTTGTTATTCCTAGCTTGAGTTTTTGCTTTTTTAGTCGCACTTGAGCTCATAAATTTTCATATGCTCTACTCACTTATACCTTGAGGCAGTCACTTGAATAAAAGATCACATAAGAATTAAGATTCATGGGATGATCACCTGGTTCATGGTTTGTGCTTTAAGAGTAAAACACGGTTAGATTGGTTCAGCTCATCAATGTATTCCTTACTTGCATCCTCAAGCTGAACATTTTTGTCAACTCTGCTGGTTCAATACCTTAGATTTGTTGGATCTCAATTGCCTTGTCGAAAATGAGAGTATGAGAATAATTGGATATGATGCATTTTAGACACAAGATATTAGATACCTTATGAGTATACTTTAGCTGACTATGGACCACTTCTCCCACAGTGACTGGCATACCAAATGCTGTAAGTAATCTGAATTTTCTATGCCTTTGTTGTAAATAAATGTCCGGTTGCTTAGTTCTGTTATGCTATAATTAGAGTAAATTTTGTGATACTCTCAACTAAATTAAATGGCTTTATAAGCATGACTTTGTTTAATGTACATGCCAGCATGTGAGAAGAAACTGAGTCCAGATTTTGTCCGGTCTCAAGACTGTTAGAAGTGTTCCATTTTGACCTCATAGAAAACTCATATGTCGTTCCCTCTACATTGTCTACTGAGATACCGATTTAGATTGGGGCTTATTTCAAAATATGCTGGGTAGATAAAAACAATTTCGACAGCTATTTTCTGCCTAAATCACCCCATTTCTGTTGCACCCTTCTCACATCTACCAGGGAGAATGAATGCCATAGGTTGATAGTTGGATAGTTTATTCAACTATTTCCTGTTTTGCTTTGGTCTACTGATACTGTGGTGTTAATTGTACCTGTAAGTGTCAATTTTATGTTTTTTGCAGGGGGTCAAAGTGATTTACAGAACCAAAGATCTAGAAGAGCAACAAGCTAGGAGGTAAATCACGTGAGCTTTGTGATTGTTTAGACATTACGAGTTAAATTTGTGATTTAAAAGGAATTTTCCACATTCTCTTTATGTCTTTCATCTACTTGACATCATGAGTGGAATTTTAGGGCTGAGTGAGTCAAGTATTAATGCATTTGTTGAGTTTTGTTAATCTATGGTTAACTTGTTGATTCACATCCCTAGGTTAACGAATTAGTTCTTAGAACCAGCTCTGTCCTTAAATTTTACAAATCTACATATAATAGCAGCTCTGTCCTTAAATTTTACAAATCTGCATGTAATAACAGAGCAATTTTACAAATCTACATATAATAGCAGCTCTGTCCTTAAATTTTACAAATCTACATATAATAGCAGCTCTGTCCTTAAATTTTACAAATCTACATATAATAACAGTTGCTATTGGTGTATTAAAAATGACAAGCTTTTCCTGTTGCTGCTTCAGCCGAATCTGGAATGAATCTTGGCTGTCAAGTTTCTTTTACAAGCCTTGCAATTATGAGCTTTTTGTGAAGCAATCTCTTAACATGGAGATGGCTATTGTCATGGCAAGGGTATGAATGATTACAAACATGGATGAATTTAACATGGGTTTTTTTTAATTAAAGAGCAAGTGATATTTTCTACATATTATGAGTTCAGGATGCTGGCATGGACTGGATACTTCATCTAGACACTGATGAATTGATACACCCAGCTGGTGGTCGAGAATATTCGTTGAGGCAACTGTTACTTGATGTGCCTAGCCATGTGGACATGGTTGTCTTTCCCAACTATGTAAGCAGTTTGTTGTCATTGTTTCTTTGCTTCTGTATGTCTGACATGTATAATCTACTCTTTCATGCATGTCCAAGTTTTATTCTGGTGCATTATCAATATTAGTTGGAGCATCGAGTCAAATAGGATTATAGAAATAACATTATTTTATCACCAAATTACACATACTTACCCTCTTATGCTTTTGTCAGGAGAGCAGTGTCGAACGAGATGATGTCAAGGAACCTTTCACGGAGGTAATTCTTCAAATGTCTTATTTTTCCTCTCAGTGGAATTAAGTGCTTTATGTTTCCTTTGCTAATATGATTCAAAATTTGGGAATGGTACGTGGCTATCTTCGGTACCTTCTATTATAATATATTTAAAAAAAAAAACTTGTGCATGAATACTATTGATTTGAAAAAGTAGCAATTACCTCATTTGACGTTCCTGAACTTATAAAACTGAGTTTGCTTTGGATTTAATGGGCAAAGTTTGGAAATTTAGTAGAGTTTTTGCAGAAGTTTTTTGGAGGAATTAGTAAGATTTGTTGTAACTAGCTATTCTTCTTTCTTCTGCGTGTCATATAGGTATCGATGTTCAAGAGAAACTATGATCATTTAACAAAAGACACTTATTTCGGAATGTATAAGGAATCAACTCGTGGCAATCCTAACTACTTTTTGACTTATGGAAATGGGAAATCGATTGCTCGAGTGCAAGATCATCTTCGCCCCAATGGGGCACACAGATGGCACAATTACATGAAAACTCCAAGGTATGAATCCTTGTTATTTAAAGATTTGTGTTTGTTTTAATTTCCGTTTATCCATTTTTTCCATCCTCTCAGTTGTGGCATGGAAACCACACAGTTACATTCATCTAGTCAGCTTTTGTGGTTGCATTTGGCAGTGAGATCAAATTTGAAGAGGCTGCGGTCTTGCATTATACATATGCGAAGTTCTCTGACTTGACTTCTAGGCGCGACCGCTGTGGTTGTAAGCCTACTAAAGAGGATGTCAAGCGATGTTTTATGTTGGAATTTGATAGAGATGTGAGCGTCGACTACCTTCATTATTATTATTATTATTTTGTTATTTATTTAGCTCCTTCCATTGTGGTAACGATGAACTTCCTTTAAAATAAAGATATTTTGGGACCTATAGTAGATTAATATGGTATGGGACATGTGGTCCTAAAGTTTAGTGGAAAGAAGGCTAACACATGGTAAATCGCTATGATGGCACGGCACCAAATCTCTGATACTGATGCACTGGTCCTGATGTTATCATAATGACTTGACAAGCATGTTTAGTTTTAAAATGGTGTGCAAGTCTGACTTAACAAGCATGTTTAGTTTTAAAATGGTGTGCAAGTCTAGAAAGATGTAATTTGATTTTATTACCCGTTTAACCATTTGCATTGTATGTGATGAGGATATCTAATCTAATCAGAAAATTATCAAATGTTGAATCAAATCCTTATTATAGTATTATTTTTGCAACGGTGGGATCACTTATATTGTGTCTATTATTTTTTTGAAGCTGCCATGGGGATATCGATTAGTTGAATTGATTTGGTATTTTATCGTTCTCGGTCTGTTTCGGTTTTTTCATGCTGACAACTTTGCTTCTTTTTTCAGGCATTTATAATTGCTTCAACTGCTACAGAGGAGGAGATGCTAAACTGGTAATAACTGCCTAAAATACTTGAGTTTTTTTTCTGCCGTGATTTACCCCGTTTACTTGGCGTTTTATGTAACAGATATTCATATACCAGCAATTGTTTGGTTTATTTCGTGTACTTCTCAATTTAGTTGAACTATCTTACTTTACTGCAACAGGTATCGCGAGCATGTTGTGTGGACTGATAGAACCGTAAATCTGAAATTATTGAGGAAGGGCATTTTAACGCGAATTTATGCTCCTATGGTAAGTTCAAAATCCAGTCACTCAAGCTTGGATGAGAAATATTTTTTTACCTAAATGTTCACGACGTTTTCTAATTTATGCTCTTTGCCCTGATATATACCAGACCATCATTCAAGGTTTGAGGGAATCTGGCATATTTGAATCCATAATTGCATCTGCTCACAAATCTGAGTCGAAAACCAAATTCTTAGCATCCATCGAGAGCAACAATTCCTCTTTTGCTGCTGCTTCTGTCTCACTTCCATCAAGAAAGATAGGCAGAAATAAAGATTCTCAAGAAACATCCAGAAAAGCACTTGAAACTACTTCGTATCTTTTTCATGAAGTAGCTATCCCACCATTATCTCCCCCGGTAATGAATGACGACCTAACGATTGAAGCATGATTCTCTTGCAAGATTGCTGATTTTTTCCTTTCTGTTATACAACTAAAATGAGGAGAATTGGGTTTCTCCTGTGTAGTAGAGGGAAAGATTAAGCAAGAAGCGGGTTTAAACGTGTTTCAATCTGTGGCTATTCCCGATCATTATTACCCAAGCGGAGGTTTACGTTGTGACGCTAAGACAGAGAAGGGGGAGGGGTTGAGGGCTGAGGGGAGGTGTTTCTTGCAATATCAGCTCCACATCTCCGTGTTTTAGAGACATTGATTGATATGTATTGAATTTAGAAACATGGGGCATTCATGAATATGATTCTTGTTGATGTACAGTAAAAATGGAGCTTAATTTGCGTCACATTTGTGGTACATATGTTTAAATCTTGTTTTTGTACGTGTTTTGAACATCAAATACTCAAATATTAATATGCTGGTTCGTGGCCAACCAATCAATATACTTGTTTGTCACATTGGAAGCATGAGTGAATGCATCAATATCAATTACTAAATTCATAAAACTGTTAGCAGATTGTTGGTGCAAAACCAGTAGCTACTAAGTCGACTTTAAAGGACTCAAGTTTTCAGCTTAATTGAAGAAGCTAGCAGAGTACATCCAAATTCCGATGCTGCTTACTTTGAGTCTTGAGTTGCCTGGAGTTTGTTTGCAGAGAATATGTTATATATAGACAGTATATATCTAAAAGATGAAAGAAAATAGGATTAGTGAGGTCCTGATGTATATAAAACAGAGTACATTAACTCTTTAGAAACCAGTGAGGATCAAGATCTGCGTCAAGTAAAATTCGTTAAACACCTCGGATAATAATATAACGATATGTATGGGTATAGCAAAGCTTGGTACGTGATATGATAACATTGATCGTGTGGGATCCTTACAATATGGCAAAAATTTGACAGGTACATGTAATAGTGTAGAGATGACACTGACAGTATAATTTTTTATTCAAGTCAAGGTGAACACATGGTCTCCTTGTTCTGTACTCCAGTTATAGGGTTTGGTAATCTAGCTTTTGTGATGAAAAGGGAAACCCATGAAGTCAAGAAATATATATCCGTGTTATTTGTTTTTGGCAATTTGATAAAGTCTCGTTCGTAGTTTTCATGAGATTGTGCTTATGGTAGAAGACATCGGCTGTAGCTTTTGGGTTTTAAATTGGAATTATATCGAGTCGATATCACCTGCATGGAGGGAGAGAGAATGAATGATCTTAAGACATGATCAAGTGAAGCGACTCCCAGGCCAACTAGAGATGTAAACAAATCAAGCCGAATCGAACCGAACAGTATAAGGCTCGAACTCGGCTCATTTAAGATATATAAGCTCGAGCTTTTATCGGAAGGTTTGAGATCGGCTCGTTTTGAAATTATTAAAATCGAGAATAGTTCGAGCTCGGTTAGTTAATAATAGCTCGTTTATCATGTTAAAGAGTCTGGTTCGAGCTCAACTAGTAAAGCGGGCTTGTTTTTTGAGCTCCTCAAGCATAAAATTGGGCTCAAGTTTTTGTTTTATGCGAGCTCGTTAAAGATAGAATCGAGTCGAGCATACAATATAATGTATCTCTCTATAAATTAATTTTATATTAAGGTATAAAAAAAGTAAATTCATTCATAACTAACCAAAACGACAAACCTAACAACTAAAAAACATAAAATCAAACATCATTGAACATCTCAAAACACAATATCTAACTAAGAGTTCAAAATATCATTCATCATTTAAATTGATTTGTTATTTCATTCATAAATAAAAATATAAGTAAAATTCTAGTAGTTAAGTTTTAATGTATTAACAAGTTTCATTTAGATAAGTTAATTTAACTAAAAGTCTAAAATTCATTCAAGATGTTTTAAATTGAATTTTTATTTTGTTCCATTACAAAATTTATTGATCAAATCATCATTCATTAGACATATTAAACAAAAAAAAAATATGATTATGTTATCATACAATTGGTTTCTTTATCGTTGTTCTGTTCTTATTCATCTCAATCATCACATAATAAACTACATCTTGTTAAACAAAAGTGAATTCNTGAATTCTCTTGATTATATATAATTATTTAATTGATTTCTCTAGATATGCCAATGCGGCAATGCTATTATAAAATTTGAATCATATTTTATTTATCATGCTAGTTTTTAAAAAGAATGTTTCAACATAATATATACAAGTTTATTCAAATTTGCTATCGGCTTAGTAGTTCAAGTTCATATTATTTTAATGTGTTCAGTCTTTTTAAATGAATTAGTTAGTACATTTTTGTTGAGTTTTATTTATTGATCATGCTAGTTTTTTAAATAATATTTTATTATAATAATTAGTGAATTTACTCAACGTGCTTATGGTGTGCTGAAAATTTTGAGGGAAAAAAAAATAACTTGATGCATTTATGTTATTTTATTTATTATGTTTTAAACAACATTTTAGTTTAATGATTTGCAATTTAAATTTAAAAATACAATCGTAACTAAGTGGCGAAAATTCGTATTTTTTTCAACAAGATCTTATGTTCAAATCCTTCCAAATTCATCGGTACTAATATGTTTATTTGTCAACTCAACAAATGAGCGCAGATCAAGCTCGAGCTCAATAGCCATATAGTCGATCATATTCACGAATATGTAGAGGAGCCAAGCCCAAACAAAATAAATGAGTCGAACTCGAGCTTGTGTGCCATATGTTCTTAAATAGTAAACGAACCGAGCTCAAACTCCCGGAGATCACGAGCCGAATATTCATAAGCTCGAGATCGGTTTGATAAAATTGTCGAGTTGGGCTCGATAAGATTAAAGAATGATCTCGAACGAACTTTTACCAAACCAAGTTCCGAATAGCTTGCCAGCAAATTGGTTCTTTATATTTCCAAGGCCAGCCATCATTTTCATTGTCTTGTTTTGACTTATTTGTAAATATAATTTACATCGACAGTAATATCCTGATTTATCCAATTTTTAATTTTTTTTTTTTTATTTCATAAATCAGTCTCCCAGAGTACAAGGTCTCTCATGACATCAAAGGAAGTCGACTTAAATCACTCCGCCCCCTGATTGAAGTAGACTGGGTAGATATAAATCTTTTCAAGTCTTGGGAAAGAGTTATCCATTCGACGAAGTAAAACAAGGCAGTAAACCCGAACCGCGACGTTGAACACTGAATCACAATCGAATTTCATAAAGCTTCAGTCTAAAAAGAACCAACACGGAGCCACTTGAAGAAGTCTGCAGCATTGGAGTAATGTCATAAATGGAATCGCCCTGCTATATCAGCTCTTTGACACGAGTAAAATGACTGCAAGATAAAATATGAGCCTACAAAATAGCAGTTTTCCCTCAGAAGACCTGACCTGTTTGCCTATCTAGAACAATGTTGTAAATGGCGCGAGAGGGCAATCAGTTACAGGATTTTTTTTTAAAAATAATATAAATTAAAAATGTATTTATTAAAATATTACAAAATGGATAGAGTTATGAAAATATTACGATCCGTCCAAATGTTTTCCGGATTCACGGATTGCCTCACAGATTCTTAGAAGTCACGGATTCAGAATATGTGGCAGCGTGTCAACCCATTCTTGCTTATAAATATTTTTTAATATTGAATTTTTTTGTATAATATTTTTGATAATGTTTGTGATTTATTGCAGATATTAAACATCGTTCATTGATTCAATTACAAATTCCGTACAACTACATTTGAAAAGGTACTTTCAATAAATTTTTATATTTTAATTGTATTATTTATATTGTATTAATGTAACTATAATTTTGTTTGGTTGCATTATACTATTGAGTATAATTTTGTTATATTTTATATTTTTAATATTAATCACAGTATAAAATTACTAATAGGAATACTAATAAGAAAGTATTAATAAATATAAATTGTTGATCTTAAAAAAAAAAAATAATTCATTGTTCATTGTTCTGCTTGATAAAATGTCTTTAAAAAAATGTTCATTGTTCTGCTTGATAAAATGTTTTTTTTTTTTGTGGATCTTCACATTTTTCATCAAAATTCACTATTTTCAAGTACTTTATTTATTTATGTCTATTATTTTAAAACATATATAAAACCTGCATATTTAAATATTGCAAGATTACTACTGAAATTTTATTAGAAGTCTAAACTCAAATTGGCTAGTATTCACTTTAATCAAGCCAATTTGTGGTACTTTAATTAATTTATTTATTTATTTATTATATTTGCACGTCGCAGCTTCATTATAGGCTTGTTAGTTAAGACTTATTGATTGGGACATATACTTCTTAATTTTCCTCACTTTTCACGAGTTGATTGAAGACACACATAAATTCTCAAGTTGTCAACCAAAGAGTACTATGAAATTAAATCAGGGGCGGCCCTTGCCCGGGGCAGGCAACCGGGCGGGACACCTGCCAAAGTGGGGCTCCAATTTATTTTTAAAAAAATAATTATTATTAAAAGAAATCATTATTATCTAAATGAATTCTAAATTTCATAAGATTAATTGTTTCAATAATAAAATTCAGTCAAACAAATTTAGTTCAATAAATCAACGAATAATAATAAATATAATGAACAAAAATAATAATGTTACCTCTTAAGATTCTCTCGTATTAAATAAATGATAAAATCAACAAACAATATAATAACATGTCAATGTTAAATATTCTTATAAAAAATTCATTATAAAACAACATTAATTCAATAATAATAACAAAATTAAAACTTGACAATTCTCGATAACAAATAAGGAAATATAACTAACACTAAATGTGACGGAAAAAACGAAGCGAAAATAAAATCAAATGTTGGGCTAATGAATCAGACGAAATGCCGAAATGTTCGAAAGGTAAGCTCGGTGTATGTGTTCGAAAGGCTCGGGGAAATTTAAATAAAGGACAATCAGTCACGTGACCCTTTATTAATTTATTTATAAAAAAAATGAATCCGGACTTTTGAGTCACGGATTGTTATACTTTTACAAATTTTCCAGATTTGCAATATTTTAATATATACTTTTTAAAATTATATTATTTTTAAAAAAAGACCATCAGTTACAGCCTACCACCTTGGTCGCCTAGACGGTTGAATTTCTAATAAATTATTATATATAATCATGCAATATAATTATAAATAATCATTATTTTTATGTAATATATGAAATTAAATAATGTTTATGCATAAAAAAATTTCATATAATATAATACAATCCAGATAAATATATAAATACAAACTAACAAGATAATTAAGATGGTGGTTGATGACGATGTCAGCTGGAGGCGGTTTGAAGCAAGTTGTAGTTGATGATGGAGAACACTTAAAACCAAATATAAATACAAAAGAGAGTGAGCGGTGTTTTTATTATATCTATTTTTTTAAATTGATTGACTTTCAGTGGTTTTAAAAATTATTTGACTTTGACAATTGACTAGGATTTTAAAATCATTGAACACCTCGATGGCCTACTCGGTTGCCTCCGCCACCTGCTCGCTCGCCGGATAGCCTCGGATCACCTATATAGACCACCTTCGACAAAGGCGGGACTGTCGAGGGCCGCCTACCGCCATTTAGAACAGTGATCTATAAGAACAATATCATTATTATTCCAGGTAGAAAAATAGAAACAGACTCTGTGACCTATGCATGCACATTGCTACACAGGAAACTCTAGTTTTACCAGCTGGTCTACAAGCCCCTCTATACAAACCTTAAAGCAAGGTGACCCACAAGAACAAATTCAAGAAGAGCTTTCAAATTTGTCAGCCCTCCATTGTTTAAAGACCATATTTTTCAAGCAATCACCGCACCATGTGTCTCTAATATCTATTAAGTCTTCACAAGTTTAAATTACTCGTATCCACAGAAAATAATTCCATAAAATAAACCAAATGAAGCACTACTTCCAGAGAGTGATTCCTTAATAAGCAAAACAAGATATTGCACAATATATTTTCTATTATACGGTATATCAGAAGGTCTTACCAACAAGCCATGGGGCTGGAGCTGCTGAAGTTTGGAAAAAACGGTGGGCCAATATTGAAGCCTCGATCTCATAAAAAGTATTGTATTCTTCACCAACAGAGACTAGCCTTGTACTCCAAACAATAAAGTTAAGTTCGGCCCATGTTTTATGGTATGTACTGATATTGAATCCTTGAGAATTAGTGCCACTTGAATTGACCTTGAAATATTTGCTCACTGTGATAAGATCTATCCCAAGGGATAACTCTAATCGGAGCAATTTGGAACAAGTCAGGTTAGTCCAATCAACTCATTTTTACTTTTTATCAGCCAGGTACATCTTTTGCATTTTCAATTGGCAAGAGTGTACAGCCCTTTGACTTCAGTTTTGACTCCAAACCGAAAAATTTAAGACTGGACAACACCAAATCTGATGTCTTCTTTTTCATATGGTCTATAAGTATTTCATCGTAGGCTATTACATCAGCTTCACTCAGAAAATTGCGCTCTCTCATGTTTACGAAGACCTTTCTTGCCTCTTCAATCGTTCCATGCTTACATGTGCCAAAGATGACTGCCGAGTAAATGATACTGTTTGGAAGACATCCTTGTTCGATCATTTCATTTATGAGTTCACATACCACTACAGCATCATTTTTCCTGCAAGCATGGACAATAGCGAGGGTGTACTTGAATTCCATAGGACCACTAGTCACATTGGCCAAGCAATCGCGAATAAGCAACATAGCAGCATCTATCTCTCCTAGTCGAGAAAGGCCCTTAACAAGAGAATAATAAGCAGCAACAGAAGGAACTGAGGACATTTCTTTTATTTTGTTGTACCATGTGCACGCTTCGTGTACATCTCCCACTTCAACAAAGCATAAAATTGCATTGCTGTAAGTTGATGCATCAGGTACCAAGTCAGAAGAATCTTTGAGCTCGTGGAACAGTGCTAATGCCTTCTTTTCCTCTCCATTTTTTAGAACAGCCTCAATAAGAACATTGTAAATTGGAGTACTCACGTATCCTTTCACTTTCAAGTATTCAAACACTTCTAAAGCCATCATTGTGGTACCAGCCTCATCCAGCATAAAAGAAAAGAATTTGAGTAAATCATCCATAACAGGAAAACCTAATTTATTCATTCGCTCAAGCAATTTAAAAAAATCCTCCATCCTTTTCAACTCTGCATAAGACTTCAAAATTGGATTAACAGTATAAAAATCTGGTTGGAGATCCTCTTCAATTGTTGCTTGAAAAAGCTTATATGCTCTCTCAACCAGTTTTGCTGCACATAGCCCTCTTATTAGGGTGTTATACACTGCCAAATCAGCACGATATCCCGAATCAATCAAGTCTTTAAGTAGATCACAGGCTGAACCTACTTTCCCATCTGCCACATAAGCTTCAATCAGAGATCCGTAAATAGCCCTGTCGATCAAATATTTCCTCTCTTTCATCTCCTTGAACATTTCATAGCCTTTGTTAACCTGGTTCCCTTTACAAAGTGCCATAACTAAAGTTGAATAGGCCATGACATCTGGTTCAACACGATCCTTTCGCATTTCCCCCCAAACCCTCAAACAACCTTCCAAATTTCCCTTCAATACCAGTGCTCTTACCATTGCTGTGTACGCAAATACATCTGGCTTGCACAGATTCTTCCTCATCTGATCCAAAAGGTCAAACATTTCATCCAGGCGTCCAGCTTTGCACAAACCCTTGATCAAAATCATAAAAGTGACGTTATCTTCGGTCAAATCATCCTTCTTGAAATCATTATAAACTGAGATGGCTAAATCTAAATGATCAGTTTTTACCAAGGCATCCATTATTCTATTATATAAAAAGACTCTTGGCTTCACTCCAAATTTCTTCATTTTCTCGTACACACAGTGAACCCTCAGACCCCTGTTTGCATCCGAGTGCATCCTAATCAAGATTTCAAACTGTTTTTCACTAGGCGGCTTCCCTTGCATATGCATCAGCTCAGGCACCTGATCAGCATCCCGGAAATGATTAGATCGATTCAAAAGATAGGCATAGGCATTGTAACAAGCAAAGTCATGCCTATAACCTTTCTGCTTGCCTGAACAATCAAATGAAGAAAAATCCATTTATATCACAATTTCATATCAGAAGACAAGTAACAAACACAACTGCAGATGACCACTATTCTAATCTCCGTCCCATGGAAGTTAATAAAATGCATTTACAACTGTCGACATGTCCGTAGGTCCTCTGCTTTATACAATGAAAAGAAAGACTTTGCAAGAGCAACAAATTGATTCATATATATCTATTTGTTATTGATGTACTAAAACAGGTTGGCAAACATAATTGTATAACATGACATACTATATCCACATAAAGATAAAGCAATGGCACTTGCAAGATAAAAAATTAACAATGTTCCGCCGTATATATAGCACCAAAGGACCAGGGAATGTCATGGGTATGGATAATTGTGGAAGTAAGAACATAAGAAAAATAACCTGGACGTAAGCAAAGCAAATCCAACTTAAGTAAAAGAGAGAAGCACCCCCATTCTTCTGCTCCTCTTTCCAAAGAAGAAAAACGATAATTTAAAAACTACATTGAAATAGTACATAGTACTAACAACAGTTAAAGGAAACAACAGGACTAACCAGGCTTACCAAGAAACTTATCTGGAAAAGAACAAAAATTGAAAAATATGAAATGAAGGATTTTTTTCCTTATCAAGAATGACTAGATGACAAGCAGAGGCATATGCTCGCATAGGCACAACCTCCGCCGAAGATTTATTGGACCATGTTCACAACAAGAATTCTAACATGATTTATACTTTCACTTGCTTGCAAACAATATCCACAATGCAATGTCTGGACCTACATATTCGACTATTTCCATTACAATGGGAAAGAAAGTTCTTATTGCATACCAGCCCAATTAAAAAACTTGGAGGATAGCCTCTGATCAATATTGGGAAATTTCAGAACCTCCGTCACCAGCTTTGGCGTCACCCGCCGCAGCCTATTGAGCTCTTCCACGAGCGGCGGACCCCATCGCTTGTGTTTTCTGAACGAGTCCACAATGTATCTAGCGATGGGAGATAGATATTTCGCCAAGGAGAAGAATACCTCTGATGGGTCTTTCGCATACAGCTGCTTCCCGTTGCTCTTTTCATCTGGGTCCCACTTTTGGAGATCAAATGAATCGTGTCTGGCGGAGGTGGGCTGGGTCAGCCTCTTAAGGGTGATGGATTGGCGGTTGGAGAAGAGACCACCACGGACCGTAGGCCGGTTCTGGGTTGGTTTCCGGTGGCCATAGAAGAAGTAGGGTTTGTGGGGTTTGGTCAGTGCCGCCGGCGAGTTTTGTGGCGGCATTTTTCGATTAGTAGTCCGAGGAATCTAAAAGTTCATAACCAATGGTTTCCTTTGTCGTGTCAGAGGTGAATATATAATTGTATTAATGTAATTTGTTATGTATATATATATAAACTTCGAATAATATTCTAAAAAAATCACGAAATTTATACACGTAGATTTCCTTCCAAATATCTATGTCCAACTATGTCCGCAAAAAAACTAGAAATGAACAAAAAAATATAAAAATTAAAAGACTAAAAATATAAACTCATCGTTAGCGTAACCAAAACATGAGTAAAACAATATGTAAGTTATATGACTAAAAATACAAATGCAATTGTTGAGTCCATATTTTGTAAAGTCCAAATCATTTGAAATCCACTAACAATGGAAGCCCTAAAAAACATGAATAACCCAATAGACAAGCCCATGAAGGGATCGGTTAAGGACCATGATGGAATGAGTCGATCTACGATCCACGATGAATAAACGTGGAAGATGGCCAAACTGCTCAGTGGATTTGAACAAAAACAAGAAGGAAGAATTAGAAAAATACACGACAAACACATCCAACAAAAGTTACATCAAAGCTTCTTCAAATTCTCTCATCAGTAGTATGTGTATTTTCAATTTCCAGAAGTCAAGTTTCTTGAATTTTTTACATATTCTTTCAACTTTCTTGTAAAAATGTCGTTCATGTTCATAACAACGTAGTTAAATTTGATGTTGTTCGTGGATTTTCTCTATAATTTCATCATATTCATCAATTTATACTTTTTTGTTTCGAAGACATACAGAGGGAATTAGAACTAATTGTCGAATCGGGACACACAACGCTCGATAAAAAAGTCAGATCTTTTCACATTTGGCACGATCACGTGCCTGGTACGGCCCGCAAGTTTCGTGAGAAATAAATTGGCACGTCCAGTGGGACACAATGCCTCCAAAGCGTACTGAGAAAAATGAAGGAATTCCTCCATCATAGGGGAAAGGTCATCGCTCACAGGAAGAAGAAACTAATGCAGATGGAAGAACAGTTGAAAGACTTGTACACCAGTTCGAAGAAGAGATTGTGAAGGAAGGAATTGCCGTTTTTGGTGGCGATGGACTTTCAACAAACTTCATGTTGATCATAGAAAAAAATATCCGCAGTGATCTCAGAAAAATGACCCAAGCTTTCGCTACTGTCATGATGGAATTTGTGACAGAAGTGAAGGAATGGAGAAAGTTCGCAAAAAACGAGATTGTTACACGAGAAAATGATAAACTTCAAGAAGCTGACACTAAAATGTTTAAAGATCAAGTCCAGGGATTTCTCAAGCAGGTGAAAATCGACGCTTGGGAGAAGCACCAATTCCTAAATCTGCCAGGGGAGGAAGATATACTCCTCTGCACAAAAGGGACGAGGAGTTAGGATTGAAATACCAAAATTGCAGTAACAGTAAACAAATGGCTGGTAATATATTTTCTTTGACGTCTCCTAACTTGCATCCGGGGTTGTATGGTGATGGGGGAATGCGCGGGTATACATTACCGAATTGGAGGAATAACACCCGGGGGACAATCTATCCCCCACACCAGTTACGAAAAACTTCAGTGTTGGATTTTGAGATGGTACGTGATGTTATTCAAGAGTTGTATGGCCCAGGAGTGAGGCCAATCAACCGACCAAAGTTTCATAAACCGTATCCTGACATTGTTGATCGTGAAAACCCTTATCCACCAGGATACCGCATTCCAGACTTCACTTTATACTATGGGGAAGATGGCCAATCTAGCGTGGAACATGTAGCAAGGTTTACAATCCAATGTGGGGAGTTAACGAATTTGGAAAATTTTTCTAATTACAAGTTATGATTGTTCCCAAATTCTTTGACTAGCACTGCTTTCACTTGTTATGCGACGCTACCTTGAAATTCTATTATGACTTGGCATGATATGGAACGTCAATTCCATACACAATTCTTCAAAACAGTACCTGAGATTAGTATAGCGGAATTGTCAAGGGTGGTCCAAAAACTGGGGGAATCCGCTAATGATTTCATTTGTAAATTCAAGAAAGTGAGAAGTAGATGCCGAGTTTTCCTTCCCGAATCAGAATATGTGAAGATGGCACGGCGAGGGCTTGATTTTGAACTCAAAAAGAAATTCCAAGGGATGGAATTCCGTGATTTTTATAAGCTTGCTGCCAAAGTATCGGAATATGAGGAATTGTTGCGGGAGGAGAGTCATAAAAAAAAATCTACAGTGGGCTCTTACTTCCAAGAAGTAGAGGAAGTCGCATTGCAGAAGTGGTAAATTCCAGATCACGCACTGACCCTTTCTTGAAACGCAAGAGTGAAGAACTTTCCAAGAAAAATATTCCTCCAGTGCAAACACCATATAATTTCGATGCATCAAAGACGGAAGAAATCTTTAACCACTTAGTAAAGGAAAAGTTTATAACGTTCCCCCCATATCACAAGCTACCCACCAGGGAGGAGATGAAAGGAAGAGATTATTGTAAGTATCACAATTCCTTCAACCATAATACTAATGCTTGTTGGGCTTTCAAAAATGTCTTGCAAGAAAGAATTAACAAGGGAATCCTGAAATTTCCTGAGAAGAAAGAAACAATCATAGTGGATGAAGATCCTTTTCCCCGGTGGCCAATGTGAATGTGGGCAGTACCGATTTGCGTTTCTTAATCAATGAGAGTAGAAGGAATGGAGGAGAGGACAGGTCCATTAGGCCAGGAGTTGCTATAAAGAAGTGTTGGGTGCCTCGGAAAATTATGTTTGAGGTTAAGGAGAAGAAAACAGAAACTTTTCATGGAAAAGACCGCTATTACAATGGGGGTGGTATGTATTATAGTGGGAGGAATATGAGGTATGGTGGGGGATCCATGGCCAAAAGGCCAGAGAACCAGTACCTCAGAAAGAGCTCGTTTCATGGGTCGGTGAATGGCGAGAGAAGAAGTGACTATCAGTCATTCCAGAAGATAATACAGAGGCCACCACCTCTAGACACCGATAAAAGATATGAAAGGAAATCCCGTTTTGTTGTTCCTCCCAGGTCAATCCCGACGGCGTATGGAAGCGGGTAGAACATCAGAAGTTCCCAAAATCTCTTTCTCGGACCCAAAAGTGACGTTTGCTAAGGGATAAGGCTGCTGAGCGCAGGTCTGAGATGGAGGAATTGTTCAAAGAGAAGAATAAATTTGGGAGGAAGGCCACTGAAGATAATGAGGAAGAAGGTAATGACTTGTTGTCAGAGGAAGACAGTGAACCAGTCAAGAAGGCTACTTTCAAGGTGGGACATATTCTCGTTTCATTTGAGTGTGCCACTGGCTCGTTAATGTTGCTAGAGGAGTTTAAACACAAAAAGATGTTTGAATCCGATGTATCAGCTGGAAACCAAAGTGTTACTGAATCCATTCGAACCAATATTTTGAAGGATTGCGTTGGTGTTCTTATTGATGAAGAGAAAAGAGTGTTGATGAAGCAACCTACCAATGAGATGACTAAACGTATCAAACCACTCTATATTATAGCGTATGTTAATGGAAAGTTGTTGTCTAGGGTACTGATAGATAATGTGTCTGCTGTCAATATTTTATCATACAGAATCCTTCAGAAGTTGGGGAAGAATGTGGAAGACTTGATTCCTACCGAAGTCTCTGTAGCTGCTTTTACTGGGGAATCTACAAAAACTTTGGGAGTGTTTCCAGCAAATGTTATTGTAGGGTCTCGATCCTCGCTGTCAGCTTTTTTCGTGGTCAATTCCAGTGCTAGCTTCCATGCTTTGTTAGAGAGGGATTGGATTCATACCAATCATTATGTGCCATCGTCCATGCACAAATTATTGTTAATGTGGAAAGGGGATGAGGTTGAAGTGGTACAGGCTGATTCACAACCGTATCAATCTAATTCCAATGCCTTGGAAGCTAGATATTATGATGGAGCTTTTGGTCCCATTAAGTTTCATAACTACAGGTGCATGGACAACCAGGAGCAGTGTACAAGGACATTCAAAAAGTTAAAGAAGCAGTTGAGAAGGTTCTCAAACCTACTTCCATGGTCTCTTCTAGACCTATGGTCCGACCTATTATCGAGGAGGTCGCTGACTAAGTTCATTAAAGAAGAGATGGAAGTCGCTGTAACTTCCGAGTGGAAAGCCAAAATGCAACAGCTGGTGAATGAAGTGCAGCCTCAGGAGTTGTGGGATATCGATGGAGTTGAAGTAATATTTAAGGAGGAATGTGGAGGTAGCGAGGAACAAGAGTTACAAATGGAGGATTTAATCTTAGCTCCGACTCAGATGAAAGATCGACAGCCGGAGACAAGTGGTTCATAAAGATGGAATAGATGAGAAGTATTTTACAAAGTAGGCTGGATGGCCACTTTGGTTATTTTTGTCATATTGACTCACAAGAAGTTTCTGTAAATATGTGAGAAATAGGCTTTTAAACCATTGTTTGCTGAAGTTATTTGTAAATAATGATGGAGAATTTTTGAATAAATACAAAAGATTGTTCATGAAATCCAATGTAGTTGATGTATTTTGAGAGGAATATTTGTTGTGTTGTTTGCCAAATTGATGAAAAAGTAAAGTTTGTTTATTGTTTATCTTGAAACCTTGGGGAGTATTGTTTGAAAATGTTGTTTAACAGTTGGTTGATAACAAGCAGTGTTGACCCGCCATGTTTGCATCAATGTTAAAAACACAGGCTTTTTGTCGTTTGTTTAGTTTTTAGAAAATTTTGGCAGAGTTTCACTTATAAATGTGATATGCCAAAATATAAATACATGTAAACAAATCTCAAGCATCATATATAATGTAAAAAACATGTTTTCAAGAACAAAGTTTGGCTTTCAAGACACTTTTTCAAGTCCACACATCAAAAAAGACACTTGTCAAACCATGGCAAACAAGTGCAAAAAGTACACATACTATCCATAACCTACGTATTTTATTTCCTCTCAATGTGTATGACACTCCATACGTATATGCTCAACCGCTGGCAGAGATATTCATCAAAGCTTCTAATTTTCTTTTGGTTGGCCAGCGGCACTACCATGAGGATTTTTCATCTCCGTTGATCTTTAAGGTACTTTCTTGCATTGGGCTATGAGATTCTCAAATAATTGATTTCTCCAACCATGTTTCCTGAAAAATAAATGAGAACCACATGAGAAATAATGGAGCGTTGATCAACAAAACTATGCTTTGTGTGAGCTATATGTTGTCATTGATGTGGCACTTGTCACTTCTTTGTGAGATGGAATGAATCTTGTCATTTTTGAGTTTATGGCTTGCCAAAATTCCAGAAATTGGGATCTCATCCTCAGTGAATTTGGTGGAGCATCACAATTCCTTGTGCTGGTTCATTTCTTGTAAGCACATGGAAGATCACATAAGTTGCACAGGCTATAGACCAAGCTCTGAATATGCACACCAAGGGAGCCGTTCTGTTGAGGTGCAAATAGTGGGTGTTGCAAGGTGTTACTCATCAAAAACTCATTCAGACATATTCACAAACACCTTGAGTGCAGCATGAAATGTGATATATTTTACAATTTTTTTGTGATGGAGGATTGGAAAAAATGGTAAAATATACCTACCTTGAGAAGGTGTGGCTTGATATAAAGGAGATTGATGATGACAATTTTCAGAAACTTGGATGGCATCACAAAGGCGGTGTAATCGGCGGCGATATGGAACATGGGATCTCGAGAGCAGTTGAGTAGTTGTCTCAAAGTGAAGGAAGATCTGTTGTGAAAGCAGTGAAGAATTGGGGGATTTTGGGGGAAGAAGACAAGGAAGAAGTTTGGGAAGCATGATGTTGTGAACTAAGAATGGTGTTGTGAACTACACAGCTTTCTTTTCTTTTTTCTCCTCCTCCTCCTCCAATATATGTGTATTATGAATTTGGGCCAACTTGTAAATGGGCCAATACAAAATATTTGAATTATTAAACATAGCCAAATTGGCTACGGGGGGCAATTGTTGAGCCCATATTTTGCAAAGCCAAAATCATTTGAAACCCACTAACAATGGAAGCCCTAAAAAACATGAATAACTCAATAGACAAGCCCGTGAAGGGATCGGTTAAGGACCACGATGGAATGAGTCGATCCACTATCCACGATGGATAAACGTGGAAGATGGCCAAACTGCTCAGTGGAGTTGAACAAAAACAGGAAGGAAGAATCAGAAAAAGACACGACAAACACATCCAAAAAAAGCTACATCAAAGCTTCTTCAAATTCTCTCATCAGTAGTATGTGTATTTTCAATTTCCAGCAGTCAAATTTCTTGAATTTTTTACATATTCCTCCAAATTTCTTGTAAAAATGTCGTTCATGTTCATAACAACGTAGTTAAATTTAATGTTATTCATGGATTTTCTCTATAATTTCATCATATTCCTCAATTTATACTTTTTCGCTTTGAAGACATACTGAGGAAATTAGAACTAACGGGCGAATCGAGACACACGACGCTCGATAAAGAAGTCGGATCTTTTCACATTTGGCACTATCGCGTGCCTGGCACGCCCCACAAGTTTCGTGAGAAACAACAACGTTAACATGATTAAAAATTGAAAAAAAATATGTTTGTCACATTATAAAAATGTAAAATCATCGTTAACAAGAAGAAAATTGACAAAAAATATAAATTACATGACAAAAAATATAATTATTATTTTCCTCAACATTTACTTAAGGATGTTCAAACCAAAGACAAAATAATGTTGGGGCAAAGATGGGATATTGCCTAGCGGAGTTTTGCGCCAACCTTTTCTAATTTAGCCCAACTAAAATTATAAAAAAAAAATTGTAAAATTGTTAGATTAAAAGCATAAATTAACAAGAAGTAAAAAGTAGATATCATGTGAGATAGTCTCTTGAATTTATATATGTGAGACGAGTTATTCCGATCTATATCTAGAGTGAAAATAGTAGTTTTAGCATAAAATACAATGTTTTTTTTATAAGTCGAGTCAGGTATGAGATTCATCTTACAAAATTGACATGTGATACTGTCTCATGAGAGTTTTTGTGACAAGTAAAGTTGTATCCCTTCAATTCAATAAACTTTGAAAGGGGAAGAGAGTAGTAATTAACTATTACAATTTTAGATTTTGACGATCTTCCAATTTCCGATAAAATTTGACTCGAATATTTTCATATTGAATATTGTAATTACTTATTATTTTGTTTTTAGGATTCTTGTAATGATATTAATTAAGAATGACTAGATCATTGGGTTTTGTATAGTCTTTAGATTGATTAGGAAGTATTTTCTAGGTTCTCAATGTATGGATAAAATTATTTTTAATTAATTATGAATTATTTTATATATATATATAAAATATAGATTTATAATTGTAGAATTTAACTTTTCTCAAATTTTTTTTATGAGTAAAAAATAGAAGTTTGTTCTCTTACTTTTTGCTATTAATACGTGAAAATAAATGCATCAATAATATATGTGCATAGTATTTTGAACTTGATTAAAAAAAAAGATTTTATTATAAATTCAAAAAAATGATTTTGAACTTACAAGTTAATTTAGAATTTGGATATTGGTTTTAAAATAAAAAGAAGATTATAAGGATACATATATGTACTTTTAGATGATTGGAAATACACTTAGAAAAAAATTTCCCCACCAGATTTAAAATTTCTAGTTACATTCATAGGTTCAAATTTCGGATAAAACAAAAAAATGTGAATCTAAACCGAAGAAACCAAAAATCTAACTCAACTGAAAACCAAATTTTTAAATTCGAATATAAATGTTAAAACCAAATTTTATATGTTCTATTTTGAATTTTATTTTTCAAAACCGTACAGACAGAAAATAAAAATTTAATTGAACTAATAATTTTATTTAGATTATATATTTTGATATTTAGTTAATTAAAAATATTTTTGTTAATTTTTAGTTGATTGTTATTTATTTAGTTCTTTTAAAGTTTATACTATAAAGTTTTACTAAAAAATTAACTAACAAATAATATATTATATTATAATTATTAATTTAAATAATTATCAAAGCGAATAAAGTAAACTGAAATAATCGAATTGAAAGAAAATTGTTCAAATATAGGATTATATATTTCTAAACTGAAAATAGAAAACCTAACTAACCCGTCGATAAATACCCCTAGCTAACTTTACTTGTGCTATATATTATCAAAGAACCCCAATACTTTTAAGTAATATCATAGTTGCCTCAATCTCTTGTGTTTACTACTACTCGGGAAAAAGTGCATTCTTCCCATTAAAAATTGTATTCAAAAAACAGTCGCGTATAAATTCATGTGTTTTTCAAAATCAATCATAAAACTCATTACAAATGGGGTAATTTTGTTTGAGTTTTTCTTACACCTAAACATAGAAAATATATTACCCTATTAATAAGTTTTTAAAAATTTTATATCTTTTAGACTTTTCACTAAACTTGGTGCAATTAATCTTAATACTTCATGCACAAAAATAAATGTTTTATCTTTGCACTCCAAAAGAGTGAATATATTAATTTAACCCAGCCCGGAACTGTAACCGTTGAACCTGTTCAATGGTCTGAACTGAGAACCGATCCGTGTATAGGAAAACCGCTTGCAGTTCATCTTGTAGGAGACAGTGAACCGCCTTAACCTCTTGTTTACAGTTTATAAGCTAAAATTTTAAATATGTTGGGTGAAAGATTCAAACTCCGGACCGTGGTCAACATTTCCTCAGCATCTTAGCCAATAAGTTGTGTGCTTATTTGGTAATAAGTTTTATCAAATATTATATATACATCTTTTTTTAAAATAAAACCAAATCATTGAGTTGTCAAAACCATCAGTTTCAGAATTCAGACTTCAATTCATATTTATTCTAAAGGCTGAGAGATGGGTAAATTGTTGTTGATCTTTCTCTCGGTTCTAAACAGCAAGTCTAGACAAGGATTTTCCTTTGTCCGCAAGATGAAATTGCCTATATCAAAGTGCTATACGTTGAAGACAATCGTCTCTAAGATATAACGACTTCGAGTCGAGAGATTGCAGCACTACAAACTCTCGAAAGCAGCGAACAAAAATACACAGCAACTTTCCAGGATGAAAAGAATGTGAGATGCAGCAAAATGGCAAAGGATTCTGAATGATGTATGAGAGGGATTATTTATAAATGATCATCGGATGCGTAGAAGAGTCACAACTCTCTACGAATAGTGAAGAGACACATTGTTTGGTGCAAACAGCAGCCTGGAGCAGATGCAACTTTCGAGAAGGGACGCACACACTGTTTCGAGTGTTCAAAAACAGTGTGACGACCCGTGCGCTTGGTTTTGTGCCGTGCACACGTTGTTCCAGCAGTAGGCACGCATACACGTGAGAAGACATGCACCCGCACGCCTAGTTCTATTCGGATGCTTCTTGGGCAGCTTGTGTGCGATGTAGCGCGTTTCTGGCGCGCACCAGCGCGGGTGCTACTGTTAACAAAATTTCTTTTCTAAATGATTTTGGTCCAAAAAGATTAATATTGGTCAAAGACCGCATCGCACCATGCCACGTCAGCCGGCCGACCGGCCCGTGCGCGCGTTTCACCGAGACACAGCCTATCAACGTCTTCTCCCTTCTAAAAACTTCTGGTACCCCTTGGGGCCCAAACCCTTAGCTCAAACTTGGACCTTATAAGAGAGAATAATCTTGGCTATTTTTTCAATATGGGACAAGTCTCATTCCCTTTTTCATTCACCACTCTTCTTTTCTCTTCATTTATCCAACAATCCTCCACATGAATGAAACTAATGCATGTATGCCGATTCACTTGAAAGCTCTTGTGAATTATTATTGCATTATGATAGGTAGTTTATGAATTTGAACCTTCCTTAGTAATATACTATAGGATTTACTAGTTGAGTAGTGACATGATGTCTTGAACTAGTCAATCGTTTATGTAAACTAAGTCAATAGTACTTACACAACAATAATTCTAACATATTCTTGTTCTTGTGTTGTGTCCATTTCGGCCCTGGACCATATCTTAGATTCATAAGTGTTTTCCACTGAAGCGCTATTACTTCTCACTTGTATAGGTGATCTCCTATCTAGAGTATCCTGTCATACCTTACCTCTTAGGTATAGGAATCATTAAAAGAAAACTAAACCTCACCACGTGTTACAGGTCTTTTTTACTTGGATTTTTGAGGAATGAGCCTTTACTAATTCCAAGTACACAAACTAATATTTATAACTTAGTTTACCCAGAATCAGGGTCATGGGATCTCCAATCCACAAGGTTGGGTTACCACTATAAATATTTTATTTTGTGAGTTTTAAGTCCATTCCTCTTAACAGTTTGTAATTTGATCTCTATCTATTCCTTTAGTAAATGGATCTGCTAGGTTTTCCTTTGATTTCACATATTCAACAGAAATAATCCCGTTCGAGATCAATTGTCTTATGGTATTATGTCTCCGTCGAATGTGTCGAGACTTACCATTGTACATACTGCTTTGTGCTCTTCCTATTGTCGATTGACTATCACAATGAATATTGATGGAAGGCACTTGCTTATTCCAGCAAGGAATATCTTCTAGGAAATTTCTCAGCCACTTGGCTTATTCCCCAGTTTTATCTAAGGCAATGAACTCGGATTCCATGGTGGATCGAGCTATACATGTTTGCATAGAATATTTCCATGACACTGCTCCTCCACCTATAGTGAATACATATCCTCTAATGGACTTGGAGTCTTTTGTGTCAGATATCCAATTGGCATCACAGTATCCTTCTAAAACTGCAAGATATTTTGTATATATCAAACCATAGTTTAATGTATATTTTAAATATCCAAGCAATCTCGTTAAAGCTTTCCAATGATCCTTATTTGGATTATTTGTGAACCTACTTAACTTGTTTACTATATATGCAAAATCTGGATGGGTACAGTTAGCCAATAAATTAAACTACCTATTATCCTTGCATATTCACGTTATGAAATGGGTTCTCCTCGATTCTTTGCTAAATGAACGCCTAAATCTATAGGTGTTCTAGCAAGACGACTGTTTAAGGCACTGAATCTTTCAAGTACCTTTCAATATAGTGAGTTTGTGATAAAATAATTCCATCAGGTATTCTGAGATTTTAATCCCTAATATAATATCAGATAACCCAAAGTCTTTAATATCAAAATAGTTTTTCAACATTTTCTTGGTATTTATAATCAACTCATGATTACTTCCCATAATCAACATGTCTTCTGCATAAAAGCAGACAATTACATAAGCATTTGCATTACCTTAATATAGACACATTTATCACATTCGTTGATTTTGAAACCATTTGACTTCATTGTAGTGTCAAATTTTTTATGTCATTGCTTAGGTGCTTGTTTGAGTCTGTATAGTGACTTGACAAGTTTACACAACTTCTTTTCTTGTCCGGGTACGACAAACCCCTCGGGTTGTTACATGTATATTTCCTCTTCCAGTTCTCCATTCAAGAAGGCTGTCTTTACATCCATTTGGTGAATCTCAAGGTTATGCAATGCAACGATAGCTATGAGAACACGAATGAATGTAATCATAGTAACCGGAGATTATGTGTCAAAGAAGTCATATCCTTCTTTTTGTTTGAACCCTTTTGGTACCAATCAAACTTTGTATTTATCTATAGATCCATCTTTTTTGTATTTCTTTTTGAGGATCCACTTGCATCCTAAAGGCTTACAACCCGGAGGGAGATCAGTCAACTACCAAGTATGATTATGCATGATGAAATCTATTTCATCATTTATTGCTTCTTTCCAGAAAGGAGCTTCTGGATTGGATAAAGCTTCTTGAATAGTTCTTGATTCATCATCTAACATGTAAGTCAACAAATCAGGACCAAATGACTTTTCAACTCTTGCTTTCTTACCACGCCTTAGTTTTTCATTGATTTCTATGGAATCAACAATAGATTCATTAGATCGTTTGTTAGAACCTTCTTTTCTTTCCTTACAATGAAAGTTGGTTTCATAGAATATTGCATTCTTTGATTCCATAATTGTTCCTTCATTAATATCAAGAATTACTGACTTATGCACCAAAAAACATATAAGCATTACTATTATATGCATATCCAATAAAAATGCAGTCAACTGTTTTGGGTCCAATTTTAACTTGTTTTGGATTAGGTATTTCTACTTTAGCCAAACACCCTTACATTTTTAGGTATTTGTAAGATGGTTTGCGACCCTTCTATAATTCATATACAGTTTCATATTTCTCTTTGTGTGGTATTTTATTAAGAATGTGGTTTGCAAATAAGATTGCTTCCCCCTACAAGTTTTGAGGTAAGCCAGGATTTATCAACAACGCGTTCATCATCTCCTTAAGAATACGATTTTTACGTTCTGCAACTCCATTGGATTGAGGTGAGTATGGGCTATAGTTTGATGAATTATGCCGGAGATAGGGCATAATTATTCAAATGGAACGACATACTCTCCACCTCGATCACTTCGAATCATTTTTATTTTTGTACTCAATTGATTTTCGACCTCATTCTTATAGTTTTTAAAAACTTCTAAAGCTTCATCCTTGCTTTTCAATAGATAGACGTAACAAAACCTTGTGCAATCATCAATGAACGTTATGAAGTACTTTTTCCCACATCAAGTTTGCACAAATTTTAAATCACATACATAAGTGTGAATCAATTCAAGTGGCTTAGTACTTGTCACAGAATGGAATGGAGTTTTGGCCATCTTTGCTTCAACACATATCTCACACTTATCTCGTGGATTTCTTTTAAATGCAGGTAGTACATTTAAATTTGAAAGTCTTTGTAAGGTGTTGAAGTTAACATGTCCTAATATTTCATGCCATAAATTAGAACTTTCAAACAAGTAAACAGAATCATTAAATTTATTCTTCGCCTCGTGGCGGATAACATTCATTTTAAAAAGACCATTATCTTGGTATCCTTTGCATATAAATACACCATTTTTAGTCAGGACAAACTTTTCTGATTCAAACACAATCTTAAATCCATCCTTACTCAACAAGGATCCAGAAACTAAGTTGTAATGCCCGAATTTTTAAAAAAATATATATATTGAAAAAAAAATTTACTGTTCATCATGTTACTATTCAAGCGTTGCGGCATTAGAATAGTGGCGCCTAGGCGCTAGAGCTTTTGGGATTTTGGCGCTGAGGCGCTACATACGCGAAAAATCAATATGTAAGCCCACCTTCACTTCCACCAATCATTTTCCTCCTCCTTCAGGCAAACCCACATCCATCTCCTCTCCATTTTCGAACTTCTTCCTCATTTTATGGATGATTCGCTCAAGGAAAATATGAAATGAAGGTAGATTTGTGATCCTCTCATCACGGCCTTCAAGATGATGTAAGTATTTCTCAATTTTATTCAAGTTTGGAAATAAGTTGAAATTTAGAATTGATATTTGAGTTGATATTTGAGATATTAAGATGTTGAGGATTTAGTATTTGAGTTGGTTTGAATTTAAGGGGATATGAGCATGGTTTCTTGTTCTATGCACAAACAGATTTACATTTTTTGTATTTCGTGTATATAGGACGGTTGTAATTGGATTTTGATGTTAGGGTCTTCATCAAACTTGTTGATCATCAAGTTAGCTTCGCTTTGGTTCTTGAATCACTCAATTCCAGAAAGAATTGAAAGAGATATGTGATTTTAACTAAAACTGGTCTGGAACTCCGAGTTAGTGCAGATTTGTGTACATGCTTTTTGTTTATTCGAATTCTGGGATTTATTGCTTGGGATTCTGGATTTGATGTTCCTATAAAAGTTATAGAACATTGTCTTCTCTTCGAAATGATATCAAATTGGCTTGATTTCATTGGATATTGAGGAAGTTATGCTAAAAATACTAAAATGTGCCAGAAATGTATTGATGCAGAATTCGTGGGAATTATGTTGTATGTTTCTTATTATGAACGACTGGGTAAAACTTTATTTGACAAAACTTTGTGAAGAATAATTGTTGGGCTTTGAGTTTTATTTCATATCCAATTTGCGGATCTTGATTTGAAACCGTATTAAATTAATTATGAATTTTGTACAGAACTGCTCTGTTTTGATACATGATCCGAGTTCTTTAGTTATAGTAAACTTCAGAGGTTCAAGAATTCTCATCTACACATTTCGATCTCTTTTTGGTAATATTTGAAAGGTATGTTATGGTCGGTAACATACGAGGTAAAAGTATCATTTTTATTTTAAATTGAAAATTCTATAGCTCGATGAATTACTTGTGATTTGATGATGATTGTTGTCTTGAGATGAGTTTATTATGATATCGAGATGATGATACTGATTTGCATCATTACATTGCATATTGAGCCACTTGTCGATTCAGATTTGATATGACGGAGGTCGCCTTGATTTATTGATGTGTTGGACATATGGGGCTATAGTTGAGTTGGCATAGTGTATGCGGAGGTCATTGCTATGGCATGAACACTGTCTATATGCGCACCATAGTCCTGGGATTGTAGAACACAGCACCCCACCCCGAGCGGATGAGTCGGTGGATGTTGTTGGGGAATTCTCCTCTCTTGGGTACCCTATGACTAGATGATTCACTTGATCTTGAGATTTATTGATAGCCTACAACTTCTGATCATGCATTGCATTTTATTTCATCTTTATGAATTTCATATAAACTATTTGTCATTTTAATTCTCAAATGTTGTTGATTGTATCATAATGGGTTTATATTCACGGGCACGTCGGCTACCTCTTGTTTTCATGTGCTTGACGGTAGGTGAGGCGAGGCTTGAGATGCCAGAGTCCAGCTCCAGGCGAGTAGATACGAGTTAGAGTGAGATTCTCGGGTCTTAGGAGCTATTTGATGAAGTTTGGATTACTTTGGCTCATTAGTTTATTTTGACATATTAAAACATATATTTCAAACATTTGCGATCTTTAAATTATTTTGACGATGTTTATGTCGGTTTGTGAACCATAGATTATGTGTTTTACTCAATCGTTTGGTTTGTTACATTTATAATTATTAATATTATATGTTGGACCCGGAGCCCGGCATAAGTTCTTTTGAATGTCTGGCACTTGCAGCACATTCCTCAACGATATCTCTTTCCCAAAAGTTATCTTCAATACCACTTATCCAATCCCTACAACCTCAGACATCATAGAGATTCCCATAAACAATTTCCTATCACTTACAGAAGTGTAGGATGAGAACATTTCTTCGTCAGCACTCTTATATTTAAAAAAGGTTTCAGTAGGGATCTCTGACGTATATGGCAGTTGATAAAGGAATCTTTGATCATAATTTACAATATTCATACTGCGTCCAACATGAAACTTGTGATTGGTTGTAAAACACCGATTTGCTCGTTGAGACCTAATCCGATCTCAGAGTGTCTAGGGTTGGGCAAGGAAATCCGATAAAAAATAAACAAAAGTCTGGTTCTTTCACGAACGAAGTTCAGAATAAACAAGGCCTAAGGAGTGTGCTAGCACTATCAGTATTAAAGACGAAAAAGTCAGGCGGGCTTGCAGATCTCCCTCCTTCTTTTTAAGGCAATGTGGCTAGTAGACCCGGTATCTACCCACCATTCCTTTGGATTATCCACCAGATTGGTTTCAAATACAACTGTGGATAGATCAAGTTCCTATAGGTCTATGGGTACATGCCTTCATCGATGACGTTAGCTTGCTTTAGTTTATGATTTTTGTTGTCTTTCCTTGAAAGACGACAGTCTTTGGCCATATGATTCGGTTTGCCACAGTTGTAGCAAGTTCTTTTGAACTTCTTGGCCTACCCTCGTTTCTTTTCATTTTGAGGGCGCTTTCTCTTGTGACTGGTGCTTGATTCTATCAGATTGGTCTCGGCCTCGGCCTCGGCCTCCATTTCTCTTTTGTGTGTTTTGGCTTCAGAAGTACTACTATCTTCCTCAATTCGAAGCCTCACAATCAGATCTTCAAGTTTCAACTCCTTGCGCTTGTGCTTAAGGTAGTTCTTGAAGTCTTTCTACATGGGTGACAATTTCTCAATAATAGCCACCACCTGAAATGCTTCATTGATATCCATCCCCTTTGCCAGTAAGTCATGAATTATAATTTGAATTTCTTGTACCTGCCTTATTACAGATTTGGCGTCCACCATTTTGAAGTCCAGAAATCTATCAACAACGAACTTATTTACCCCTGCATCTTCAGTCTTGTATTTTTTCTCCAATGAGTCCCACAACTCCTTGGTTGTCTTGACATAGCAGTAGACACTGTATAGCATGTCGTCAAGTCCGTTCAGAATGTAGTTGCCGCAGAGGAAGTCACTGTAGTTCCATGCATCAAGAGCAGATATTCGTTGGGTGTCAGCATTGTCTGCAACAATAACGGGGGGATCCTCCTTCAGGAATCGAGACAGGCTTAGTGTGGTAAGGTAGAAGAGAATTTTCTGCTGCCAACGTTTGAAGTCAGCACATGAAAACTTTGGAGGATTTTCGCCATGAGCGGGAGTAGCAGGGACGGTAGGAACGAGAGCAGCATGGACAATCGACATTTTGCAGAAGAAAGATTTAGAAACGAGAAAAAGAGAGAAATTTCGTCTTGCGATTATTGTTGATCTTTCTCTCGGTTCTGAACAGCAAGTCGAGGCAAGGATTTTTCTTTGTCCGCAAGATGAAATTGCCCGTATCAAAGTGCTATACGTTGTAGACAATCATCTCTATAATACAACGACTTCGAGTCGAGAGATTGTAGCACTAAAAACTCTCGAAAGCAACTTTCAAGGACAAAAAGAATGTGAGATGCAGCAAAATGGCAAAGGATTCTGAATGATGTATGAGAGGGATTATTTATAAATGATCATCGAATGCGTAGAAGAGACACGGCTTTTCGAATCGGATGCATAGAAGAGTCACAACTCTCTGCGAGTAGTGAAGGGACACATTGTTTGGTGCAAACAGCAGCCTGGAGCAGATGCAACTTTCGAGAAGGGACGCACACACTGTTTCGAATGTTAAAAATAGTGGGACAACCCGTGCGCTTGGTTCTGTGCCGCATGCACATTGTTCCAGCTGTAGGAAGACACGCACCCACGCACCTAGTTCTGTTCGGATTCTTCTCGGACAGCTTGTGCTCGTTATAGCGTGTTTCTGGCACGTACCAGCGCGGGTGCTAATGCACCGAACCACGCCGGCCGGCCGCACGTGCGTGTTTCACCGAGACACTGCGTATCGACGTCTTCTCCCTTCTAAAAACTTATGGTACTCTTGGGGCCCAAACCCTTAGCTCAAACTTGGAGCTTATGAGGGAGACTAATCTTGGCTATTTTTCCAATGTGGGACAAGTCTCATTTCCTTTTTCATTCACCACTCTTCACTCTTCTTTTCTCTTCATTTATCTAACATAAATCTCCATACCGACATTTGCTCCTTTGAAATGCAATTCAAATTTGATCATTCAAATTATATTAACTTTATTTTCAAATTTTGTAACTAACATATACAATTATTTTATTTTTCATCAAATACTTTTCCAATATCCATTCTCCAAATATACAATTTTATATCTCTATTCATTATTCTAAATTATCATTTTATTTAATTAGATACAACTTATTTTTTAATCTTTCTAAAAATCATATATTCATAGTTTTTTATGTTTCCAATTAGAATTTTTTTTACACATATTTAATGGAAGGTTCAAGTGCTCCACTCAAAGTCAAGGTACTTAAGATATCAATATCGACGATATTGAGCTACACATGATATACCATAGAGTGTCCAAACACCAAAAGTTAGATATACTCCTCCACTTAAATCTTCAATTTTCATTAAGCATTTCCAGAAGGTGGCACTTCCATCCAGAGAAATGTGTGCACAAAGCAAAAATATTGCACAATATCGTATAAATTTCAAAGAGGTGGCGGTTATGGGTCGTTGAACCAACATATATAGACGAAGAATCCGGTGGAATTTGATAATGATCCTTCTCAAAAACAAATATCTAGATTCTCTTATTCCGATTAAAATACCAACTCTAGACTTTTTAAATATTCAGATGTACAATTAGGAGAATTGATGGCTATATTTGTTTTCTTCAAACATCTTTCTTTCAATATTTCATCCATATTTAGTTTTGAAGATTTATGTCATGAATCTTTAGAACCTTCTGCAAATCATGTTCCACGAACTACACTTACTTGAACAATTAAAAGATTATTTCGTGAAAAAAATAATTAATTAAAGAATTTACTAATTTACAAAATAAGATTTCTATATGTTCCGATATTTGAAGTGACCATTGGAAAACTTATTCATATACAGAAGTTACTTATCATTGGATTGATAGTTCATGGTCAATTCAAAAAAATTTAATTGCGTGTCGAGTATTCGGTGAAATGCACACTACCAAATATTTCTCAATTGATATGTTTAATTATGGAATAATATATTTTAACTTCAATGATTTTTTTTCAATATCATTTGATAATGCTAGTTCTAACACTTTGCGTATCGAAAAACTCAACAAAAAAAAAATGTTAAATTGCAATTGCTGGTTTAATTTTTCATATTCGATGCATTTTTCATGTCTTGAATTTATGTGTGCAAGATGTATTAAGATCATTAGATACCTACATTAAACCAATTAAGTCAGATTTGTCTTATTTTTGGGCTCGTCCAAATGTAAAAAAAGATGAGGCATATTTTGTAAGGTTAATGGTATGTGACCTAAGAATTTCTCACGAGATATATTAACTCGTTGGAACCCGACATATAAATTGTTACATAATTCATTTGAGTACAAAGACTTGATATGTTCATTTTTTTCACAATATGGTGGAAATCCTAGTTTTTATCTTTTCTCGCATCACTGGAATGTGTGTAAAGAAATTGTGAAATTTTAGAGGTATTTAGTAATACAACTGAACAATTATCTAGACTCTATTATTCTACCTCTCATCTGGTTTTAGTAAATTGTACTAATATAACATTAATTCTAAATGAATATCTTACTAATGAATATATTTGGGTTCTTCGGTGCAAGCAATGCAAGTTAAATGAGAAAAATATTTGTATCCTTGAAGTTTTCTTAATAAGATCATATATAGATGCAAATTATATGTTTTAATTGAAACGTTGACAATGTATTATGATGTGTTAATTCATATTAAAGATTATTCTTCGTCCGATCCTTTTTTGATAGTAAGTCGAGTTAGAAATTGTTTGTATGAAATTTATAAGGAATATAATTTAAAATATGGTTTACAAGAAAATGAATCGGGGTGATAAAGCATTAAAACTGGTACTTCTAGGAGTTTAAAACTCACAAAAGCACAACTTTTTATTAAAAGAACGTATTAAACGCCCCAAAAAATCGCCAAGTTCCAGGCAGGAGCTTGAGAATTATTTTCGCCCTTTTTATTTTATTGAAACAGATGATGAACAAAAGTGCAATATTATACGATGGTGGTCGCAAAAGGCACAAAGTTTCATTATTTTATCAATCATAGCAAAGGATATCTTAACTAGTACAGTGTCAACTATTGTCGTGGAGCAAATATTTAGCGTATGTAGTAATATTTTGTATGTAAGATAATCAAAACTAAATCCTGATTCTTTAGAAGCTCAAGCTTTGCTAGATGATTGCTCAAGTGATTGAGTCATGTCACTTCCAGAGAAGTATGTGAGATTGTTTATCAATTTCAAATGTGATATCTTGTAATTATAATTAATTTTATAAAAAAATGAAATGAAAAAATATTTCAAAATACAATTATTTGGACAGTAGTCTTTGACTTTTTATGATATCCATTATATATTTAAAAATTAATAAAACTTAATTCTAAATAAATTTATAAATTTAAAATTATTGCAGCACAGACTCAAAATTTTAAATGGTGTCAAATTTGATTTCATGAAATGTATCGAGAGTTTTGAACCTTCTACTCTGAACCATGCATCTAGCCAGCGGCATGCAGTTCCGAATCGCGATCATGCCACAACATAAGCTAACAATACATATGTTGAAAATAATTCATTTACCTTATATTTTCTCATTGGAAGCATTTGTTTGAAAGATGAGGAAGAACATGGATTGAAAATGTTACGCATAATTATAAGGTTGAAAAACTTTAGGAATTGTTTTCCCTTTGTGGAGATTTCCTCTCTATAGGTTGACCATGAGAGTTTTGCGTCTATTCCTCTTTCTTTGTGAAGAAATTTCGTGTCCCCTTTAACGTATCTTTTACATTTGCTTCGATTGATTAAGTTTCTGCGGGAGAGGTTCTTGGCGACATGAATCTTACTCTTCGAAAGCAACATCTTCAGGGGCTTGGTACGAAGGCATTTTTCTCTGCGGATGATTGTAGTGGAGCACTCGACGTAAGAGTTGTTCCATGTATTTGGGTGAAGGTTGTAGTGATCGGAGGTAGGAGGTGGACGCGATTAGCGATGAAGTTCTTATTCTGGCTGTGGTTTCTTAGCAATCCCGTCTAGGACAATTATTGAGAGAAACTCAAATAAAATGTATTCAATCTTCAATAATTCTTCAATAATGTATTATTACAATGTGTTTATATGGAAAAATACAACAAAATCATAATCTAGGGTCCATCTTCAAATCTGCACTGCAGCGCGCTGGGACAGGAAATTCTGGCCGCTATGGCGCGCTGCCCTCGCACAGGGACACGCTGGGGCACGTGTTTCTGGCCTATGGGGCGAGTCCTAACTGCCTTTTCGGGATAATTTTGCACTCAAATGCTTTGTTGCTCGATACATCTTCAATGAATGCTTCATTAAACTCCTTCAATCGTTCGAATACGCTTGATTTTTCATTTTTAATTATCATCAAGCTTGTACGAGCGAGACAACATACCTGTCTGAGTCTCCTCCCATGATTTAGCATGTCATGCTCTGTCAGATTTGGATCACAACCTATCTTCCTCATTCTTGCATTGACTTTCTTGGCCGAGAACCGTAGTTAAGATATCGTCGAATTTTAAAGATCCCATAAGGATATTGTTGGTTAAGTTGATGATAAGTTGATCATATGAATCTAGTAGACTTTGAAGTAGAAGCTCCAAACGTTCATTTTCATCTATTTTATAACCCATAGAGGTGAGTTGGAAAAATAAAGTATTTAATGTATTGATATGGTTGGTAATCGATGATGATTCCGCCATCTGAAGAGCATAAAGCATCTTCTTTAGGAAAATCTTGTTGTGCAGTGACTTGACATGGTACATTTTTGTCAGAGTCCCAAATATCTTTTGCCGTTTTTATCTCCGAGATATTTTACAGTACTTTGTCTGCTGTAGCCAAGTATAAATTGAAAACAACATTATCATTCATCTAATTCAACCTTTCATCATTCGTTAATTCTCTCGGTCTATCTCAATGGCTTCCAAGCAATTCTCTTTTCTTAAAACTGCTTGTATCTTTATTTTCCACAATATTAAATTGCTCTCGTTGAACTTTGTTATCTCGTACATGCCCGACATTATGTCTACAACAATTTAGTAGACTGAACAAAATAATATTGCCTTAATAAAAAAATCTTAACAAAAAATTTTCTGATGTGGAAGATAAGTCTAAGCTACAACCGCTGAGCATACTCAGAATTTTAAGAAATTTTAAATCAAAGCTCTGATACCACTTGTTGGTCCCAGTGCGGGATCTTTATATAATAATATGAAAATAAAGTGTGAAACTGGACATCACGATTTAAGTGGAAAACCTCTAAAAATTATCAGGGTAAAAACCACATACAAAACAAAAAGAATTTCATTATAATATTTTATGATGTACAATCACTCACTGTATTTCAGAACACACACTCTCTTAATATAGAAGAACAGACACCTCACAAATATTATAGAACGAAGCACTCAAATGCTATGGTATGAGAGAAAAGAACTGAGAATGAGGTCAATTTATGCTCCTAATTTATAGGCGATCTTCCTCGTCTGAACGCAAGAAATTTTTGTACCATTTCATTGTCTGAATTCACGATGTCAATTCCGTTTTTTCAGCTGCAAAATATGACCCGACTTTTTCCTCACAATTAATGCATACCTATTATTCATCATTATTTTGCTGACACTCGATTGTATGTCGCAACCTCATGATCTAAATAATGTCTATTATATCAAAATTACAAATATAATCATTAATGTCTTTATAAGAGATAAGACATAAGATATTTTGGATGGTGCTGACAGATTATAGGGGAATTTTTTGATATGTAACCTATCATTCCTTGTCCCGTACGCGTCTCGCAGGTTAGATCTCGGTGGTCTCCGCCTCCACTGAACCTCCTATTTTCGGTTGTTCGTATCGATTGGTAAAATATTTAAATAGTATTGATATCCGTTGATATTAAAGAGAGATACTTTTCGTTATAGTATAGAAGCAATAAAACATGGACAAATATTTTATACCGAATGCCCATAAATTAATAAAATATGATCATTTTAATTTTCAAAATCGATTATTTTAAAGGAAATTATATAGTTCATATTTATTTTATTCAGTTTCATTTCATTTTTCCCACTCGAACTATGATCATTGCTAGGGGTGAGCATTCGGTCGGTTCGGTTACCGACCGAACCGAATTAACTATAACCGAACCGAACCGAAATATTTAGTCATAATCGAACCGACCGAATTAATTTTCATAACCGATGAAAACCGAACCAAATTAAAATCGGTTAATTCGGTCGGTGACCAAATTAACCGATTAGTTTTAAAAAAAAAATTTGTGATTTAACTTTAATTATATATGGATTAAAAACATAAAAATTAAAATATATATAAAAATTGATAGGGTTGATTTTAAAATTAAGGGTTGATTAGAATTAGAATTAAAGTTGATTTTAAAATTTAAAATTAATATATAGAGGTTTCTTAACCTGAGCAACTAATTTGAGCGCCTATGTGAGCGCCTGTCCTACGTGGGTTGTGAAGTGGGCGATCATCTCCACGTGTGAAGCGGGTCATATTTTACACTTTGAAATAGGCTCCAGCTGCCATTTTATTATTATTTTATAAACAAGTTGGCTTCTCAAATAATTTATACATATATTAATTACCGATATTTAATATTTTTCCAAACAGCAGTTGGCTTCTCTCATTTCTTGCGAGAAGAGACCTTCGAAGGTGCGGCAGTAGAAGAGGCCCGATCTGAAGAGACGAAGAAGGGAGCATCAGGAGACAGTTCCTGTAGACGATCCATTCAACGACGTTCCACTGTGCACTCACACAATTTATCTTCGAAGCAAAAGAAAATTATGGTATGATAAATCTCTCTTTTGTAAAAATTGGTATAATCAAGCTTGCTAACTCGCAATAAAACACAAGAATCGAGTTCAGAAAGTTCCGATTCATGTTTTTCCATGGATTCTTGTTGTCTGCAGAGCATTAAGGATTTTCGATATATTCTCATTATTTTTAATAATGAGAAATTTCGTTGGTTTGTTCTTGTTGCAGTAATATGTGTGTTTTTTGTCAATTGTGAATTTTATGTATAATTTCATTTGTGGGTTCTGTCAATCTACTAAATAGATGCCAATTGTTTGAATTTCATGTATAATTACCAAGTATTAATGCATTTTATGCAGTAATATGGGGTGGGTTCTGTCAATTGTGAATTTTATCAACTTTATGTTGGTACATAATTAGCTAATGATATGTGTCCTTATCTAGTGAATTTTATGCAGTAATGTTTGTGGGTTTTGTGTTGGTCTTGTTTACTTGTTATATTCTTATTCATCGTACCTTGAAACACGTGATAATTGAGAGGTGGGAAGTTGTTTCAAGTTGTTTGGAAGTGGAAGGAAAGCTTATTCTTTAATCATACTACGTATTGTAATTATTGGTGATGAATTCTTGGATGTATTGCAGGTTTCTTAATTCTTGGATATTTCATTCATTTTCTGTTTGGATATTTTATTAATACATGATTATAAGGTGTTTGTGTTTTTTTAACAATATAGGGGAAAACATATGTTGTATTTGTTGGCCGTGAACCAGGTGTTTATAACACGTGGGCAGAAGCATCTTCTAAAGTTAACGGACATAAGGGTGTTATCCACCAGTCTTTCAAAAATTGAGAGGAGGCCGAAAGAGCTTATCAAACATTTGTGGCCAAACAATCTACTGGAAATGAAAGCTCATGTACGAGTGCAAGTGCAAGTGTAAGTTCAAGTTCAAGAGTAAATTCCAATTCAAGTGCTAAAGTTTCGCAGTCTGAAAGAGGAAAGAAGTTGCAGGAGATAGAACAAAACTTGGATCAGATGAAGAATAATTTGGAACTGTTACAAGAAAATTTGAAAGCTCTACAATTTAGTGACGATGAGTAGACATATTGTGGTTCATTGTCAATAGTAAATTATTATTCCAGTAGCAGTAAATTATTGTGGTAAGAAGTTTCACTGGAGTGTTGCACCACTTGAATGTAGAGAACATATATTAATTCCAGTTATTAGAACCTACAAAAAAAAAAACCAACGCCTTTAAAGTTACTATCATCGGGCAAACCACATATTTTAAACTAATTAATGTACCATCTATCGATCCAAAATCATCGTCATCTGCGCTGTCATCTTGGTTTTGAATATTAATATTTGACATGGATAATGTTGAACATGGTTAGTAATGTTAACCAATAATGAAATTATTTAGTTTGAAACTAAAACACTTAAAATAAACACTGGTGATCAACACAGACCCGTCTTGCAAATTTGGACAGTTGCGCTTGTCATGTAGCACACCTCGAAGCCCACATCCACGACACAGTCTTCCCTTTGAGGTCGACTTCTCCTTCGACGATTTTAATCTCTTCCCACACCCTTTTGTTCTGATATCAGACGGATCAATGATACCAATGGTCCCGTCTGTGGCTCTTCTACTTTGACTTCCACCGCTTAATGTTGTATCAATATTCATCTCCTTCATTTTACTGCCAATATAATCAAATTGTGCGGACAAGAAGTTTGTTCCCTCAACAGTCAACGATGCAACATCAACTAATGCAGAAGATTTGTAGGATAACCTCAAATGTCTTGACATCAAACACCTTTTTGGGTCGTCCATCACATTTTGCTCATCCATAGGAAATAATGCTACATTTTTGGCATCTTGAGTCCAACGTTTTAGAATGTACTTATCAGGCAAATGAAAAACTTGATTTATACGAAAAAATGCTAACATATGCCTGCACGGGATTCCCTCAAACTGAAATTTCATACAACTGCAAGATATATAATCTCCTTGAATGGCATGAGTAAGCACTCTTGGTTTCGAAGAAGAAGAACCTTGGAAATTCATCACCTTGTAAACCCCAAACTCAGTTCCCACAGATTCTGGTTGCACGTAATAACCATGACTCTGACTGATTTCCTTTTGAAACTCCAACCATTTCTTCTTCGTGTACACATTAACCATCTGAGATTCCATTGGCCAGTTTGACCGAATCTTGGGACGCTCATTCATATCAACATGATCTGCAACTAACTCATTGTGTCTTTGGTGTCGGAGTGCCTTATTGAAACGGATAATAAAATCCATCAATGAGTTTTTGCTAGATACATACCTCTTGAAAAAGGCATGTGAACTTTCAGATCGCTGGCTACTTGACATCCCTGCAGAGAATACATGATTAAAATAAGCTGGCACCCACTTATATCGCAACTCATACATCAATGAGAGCCACTCGTGCTGTTCTAAGTTAGCACAATGCATAACATATTCCCATGAGCTCTCAAATTCATCATATGTTGAGGAATGCACAATGACATTCTTTATGCTTTGATAATGGTCACAGAAAATCATTGGGTTTAATTTTTCTGGGAATTTGTTCAGTATGTGTCACAGACAATAACGGTGTGTTGTTTGAGGCCAAACTTGTGCTATGGCTTTCGTCATGGCAGGATCCTGATCAGTAATTATCAAATTTGGTGCACCTTTACACATGGCTTCTAAGAACTTATTAAGCAACCAAACAAAAGATTCAGTTTTCTCGTCACTCAAGAATCCACAACCAAAAACAATGGTTTGATGATGATGATTAACCCCAACAAATGGTGCGAAAATCATCCCATATTTGTTGGTGTTATACGTCGTATCAAACACAACTACATCACCAAAGGCATTGTATGCTCTCCTTGACATAGGATCAACCCAAAAACACCAGGTAAATATGTTGTCTGAATCAGTCTCATAATCAAAAAAGAAGATTGAACTCTTTTCTTTCTCAGATTCGAAGAAATCAATCAATGTCCCTGCATCGATACCCTTATGCTCATCCCTGACACTTTTCTCATAGTTTTTCATATCACTCTCTAAGAAACCTACATGCTCAGGCCCTCCAGACTCTATCTCAAATAATCTCATTTGTTGACAAGTTGGCACATTGGCTTCTGCAAATTGTTGACTTAGGGCTTTTTTTGATGCAGAAATACTACGATGTGAGTGTAACAAATGTACCTTTGAAGGAGTCGACAATGGATGATTATGACTTTCCGTGAATGTACTGACAACCCAACCAGGACCTGTTTGTTCCTTCACAATTGAAAGCCTGGACTTACACCCGGTTCTAGTCTGGCCACGCGCTCTTTCCTTTCTAGGTCGATCATTTTTTGCTTGTTTACTCCATCGAATGTCATCTGTTTGCCCTTCTTTAAAGCATACAAATTTTTTCCAAATAACTTCGTTTGTTTGCTTACTTTTCTTGTTGTTACTTATTCTCGCACTGAAACCGGATTCTCGTGCGTATTGGTTATAGAATGAGAATGCATCCTCTATTGAATCAAATCTCATACCAATCGTTGGCTTCTAATCATCCCCTACTTGGGGTATATATGATTGTTCATCTCCACTAGTTCCTTCCATTTCTGTAAAAAATTATATCAATTATTAGTATAATTGATTATTAAATAATTATTTGCTCTTCGGTGCTAACAAAATTCAA
>NC_133319.1:13652841-13657843 GCF_012295235.1 Primulina huaijiensis
ATTCTGGGTATGGACTGGCTTTTGAGGAACAGAGTTTTGATTGACTTCCAGCGGAGATCTGTTCTAGTTCGACCGCCTGGGATGGAACAATTCTTATTCGAACCAGACAGGTATTTTAATTTACCGCGTATGATATCTTGTGTCCAGGCTAGGAAGCTCATTCATAGAGGGTGCCGAGCATTTTTAGCTACTCTTGTATCTGTTCCTGAGACGCCCAAACAGTCAGCATCCGATGTTCCTGTTGTCAAAGACTTTCTAGATGTTTTTCCTGATGACTTCACTGGTTTACCACCTGTGCGAGATGTGGAATTCTCTATTGAGCTTATGCCAGGTACCGCGCCGATCTCAAAGGCACCGTACCGATTAGCACCGACAGAGATGGCAGAACTCAAGAAGCAGATTCAGGAACTTCTTGACAAGGAGTTCATTCGCCCGAGTTTTTCTCCATGGGGCGCGCAAGTCTTATTTGTGAAGAAGAAGGATGGGTCTATGAGGCTTTGCATTGATTATCGGGAGTTGAACAAAGTTACAGTGAAGAATAAATACCCACTCCCGAGGATTGAAGATTTATTTGATCAGTTGCAGGGAGCTTCAGTATTCTCCAAGATTGATCTGCGTTCTGGTTATCATCAGCTGAGAGTGAGAGACGCCGATGTTCTCAAGACTGCTTTTAGGACTCGTTATGGCCACTTCGAGTTCCTTGTGATGCCGTTCGGTTTGACGAATGCGCCAGCGATCTTCATGAATCTCATGAATCGCGTATTTCAGCCGTATCTTGATCAGTTCGTGATAGTATTCATAGACAACATTCTCGTCTATTCAAAGAAACAAGAGGATCACATCAGACATCTAACCACAGTACTGCAGACCTTGCAAAAGCACAATCTATTCGCGAAGTTCAGCAAGTGCGAGTTCTGGTTAGAGAAAGTGGCGTTCTTAGGCCACGTCGTTTCTAACAATGGTATTGAGGTAGACCCGGCGAAAGTTGCAGCAGTCAGAGATTGGGTCGTGCCGCAAAATGCATCAGAGATCCGTAGTTTCAAAATGCATCAGAGATCCGTAGTTTCCTTGGGCTAGCAGGATACTATCAGAAGTTTATTCGGGGATTCTCCTCCATCGCAGTTCCACTCATGTCATTGACGAAGAAGAATGTTAAGTATGTGTGGGGCGAGGAATGTCAGAAGAGTTTCGATACATTGAAGCAAGCTCTTATTTCAGAACCAGTGTTGGCCATGCCTTCAGGACCCGGAGATTTTGTTCTGTATACCGATGCTTCGAAACTCGGGTTAGGCGCAGTGTTGATGCAACATGGGAAGGTGATAGCATATGCTTCTCGTCAGTTGAAGATTCATGAGAAGAATTATCCTACCCATGATCTAGAGTTGGCATCCATAGTATTCGCATTGAAGATTTGGAGGCATTATTTGTACGGAGAGAAGTGCCAAATCTTTATTGATCACAAAAGTCTCAAATATTTCTTTACGCAGAAAGAGTTGAAAATGAGGCAGAGGCATTGGTTGGAGCTAGTGAAAGACTATGACTGTGACATTAGCTATCATCCTGGTAAAGCTAATGTAGTTGCGGATGCGTTGAGCAGGAAAGTCGTAGGGATGGCTCATTTGGTGATTTCGAGACCTCTTCAGTTTGAGATACAGAGGTTTGATCTAGAGACATATCCTCACGGTAGAGTTCCTCGTCTATCTACTTTGACGATCCAGTCTTCTCTCCTCGACCGTATTCGCAGTGGGCAGTTAGCAGACGAGCAGTTGGCTAAGTCGAAACAGAGAGATGAAGCCAAGGGCAGTATCTTGTACACAGTTAGAGACGGTATTGTCAGATATCGAGACAGAATGTGGGTTCCAAGCAGCGATTCTATTCGAGAGGATATTTTATCTGAGGCTCATATGTCGTCGTACTCTATTCATCCGGGGAGTACGAAGATGTACAAAGATCTGCAGTTATTATATTGGTGGCCAGGAATGAAAAATGATATCAGACGTTTCGTATCCGAGTGTCTGACCTGTCAGCTAGTGAAAGCGGAACATCAGAGACCAGCAGGTATGCTCAAGCCTCTTCCTATTCCCGAGTGGAAGTGGGAGAATGTTACCATGGCTTTTGTTATCGGATTGCCGAAATCAGTCAGAGGGTCAAATGCTATATGGGTGATTGTAGATCGTCTTACAAAATCAGCTCATTTCTCGCCTAATAAGACGACTTTCTCCATGATCCAGTATGCAGAGTTATATATTCGGAAGATCGTTAGACTTCATGGTATTCCCGTTTCTATCGTGTCTGGTCGAGATCCTAGATTCACTTCATCATTTTGGAAGAGTCTACATTCAGCTATGAGTACGAAGTTGTTGTTTAGCACGGCTTTTCAGCCCCAGACAGATGGTCAGTCCGAGAGAGTTATTCAGATTTTGGAGGATCTTCTTCGTGCATGTGTCCTTGATTTCTCCGGGAGTTGGAAATCAAAACTACCGTTGGTGGAGTTTACCTATAACAACAGTTTTCAGTCGTCTATAGGTATGGCTCCATACGAAGCACTGTATGGTCGTAAGTGTAGATCTCCTATTCATTGGGATGAAGTAGGGGAGAGATCAGAGTTGGGTCCGGAGATTGTGCAGCAGGCTGCTGATACAGTAGTCAAGATCCGTGACAGGATGAGGACTGCCCAGAGTAGACAGAAGAGTTATGCGGATCAGAGGAGGAGAGATTTAGAGTTTGCTGTTGGTGACCATGTTTTCGTGAAGATTGCACCGATGAAAGGTGTCATGCGGTTCGGGAAGAAAGGAAAGCTCAGTCCGAGATTCATTGGATCATTTGAGATCCTCGACAGAGTTGAGACATTAGCTTATCATGTTGCTCTTCCGCAGAATTTGGCCGGAGTACACAACGTGTTTCACGTCTCCATGTTGAGGAAGTATATGGCGAATCCATCGCATATCTTGAATTTTGAACCGTTGCGGCTCACTCCGAACTTGTTTTATGAGGAAAGACCAGTGCAAATCCTAGACAGACAAGAGAAGAAGCTTCGGAAAAAAATGGTCAAGCTAGTGAAAGTCAAATGGCTTAATCATTCGGAGGGGAAGCTACGTGGGAATCTGAGCCAGAGATGAAGAGTCGTTATCCCGAGTTATTCGGTACGTTTTAATTTCGGGGACGAAATTCCTTTAAGGGGGGTAGAGTTGTAGAACCCGAAAAATCAGATTACGTATAAGCCATGCATAAATTCTATTATTTAAATTAAAAATGAATTTTTAAGAAAATATGAAGTGTTTTATTTATTTTAAAAGAAGATGTTTAGTTTTATCTTTTCAGGATAAATACACGAGGTCGGACCGGAGTTTGAAGATTAGAGATAAGATTAATAATAAGAAAGATATTCCTAAATTTAATTTAAGTCAAGAAATAATTTAACTTAAAGAAAAAGAATGTTTNGGGTGTTTAAAACCTTAAACATTTAAAAGACTAGATTTAAACAACATTGTACATGCAATATTAGTAACAATCTAGTTAACTCATAAACCATTTCAAAAGTTTGGTAACTCCCCATTCAAGACACTTCTAAATGGACATCAAGGTGAATTCATTCCCTCATTTCAATTCTTTAATTAGTAATAAAATTCAAATACAATAATACACCTTAATTCTTCCTCAATTCAATGTGCTAGCAAATAAAAGAGAACATGCTACAAAAGTGAGAAAAGAATCGGCAACAAGAGAAGGAGGAAACAATTCAAAACCCTTCAACTTATTCACTAGTAACCCCCAAACTAAATGCATATTATGGCACCTTTAACACCTCCTATAACCCTCTTCTTCATTTCCTAACAAGCCTACACCCTCACCCTCGAAAAACATCAGAAACCAGCAGCTTAGGAACTTGATAACAGTAGCTGAAACAAGAAGAAAAACTCAACTCCGCTCCGCCGCTCGTATTCGTCGTATTGATTTGTTTTTGTCAAAACAGATTCCAGGCATGTATATGTTGTTTCCTTGCTCTTCAATCAAGTCCTATAGATATTTTTAAACCATTATATAACCATGATTCAAGCTAAAACACGAAATTGACAGCAAGTTGCCAAGCAAAATCTGTACAGATTTTTCCTTAACTTTTTTTGTTTTCAACTTCACGGGTTTGCTAAGTTTTGTTGATTTCAGGATGTTGCTCGGTTCCAGGCTTCCATGGCTGCTTCTAGGAATGTTTTAGAGTGTGTTAGGGTGTTATTGGTCCATTGGTTTACATCCATACACGCACAAACAAAGATATGACAGCAACATTTTTATGAGCAAAAAATTTTGGGTTCACAGTTTCTGTCATTGGATTGTTTAAAGGGGTGTTTGAATCTTGGCTGTCCTAGGGACTGTAGCCATGGTTAGAGCCCTTCCTTATCATGTCTAGGACGTGACCAAATCATCTTTTCAAAGCTTGTTTCATAGATCCATCAGATTTTTACAGAAACATGACAAGTGCTCTTCGGTTTTCAAAATCTGGTTTTTGGTGTGAGTAACTTTCGGTTTTTGGAGATGTTGGATGAATTGTGGTTGGCTCCTAGCCTGTAGCCATGGTTTATACAACACTCCATCATGTCTAGATCGAGCCATGGTCGCTCAAATGGCCATTGGAACGATAAAAGACAACAAAACAATGCAATACATCACACTATTCAGAAAGTGGCTCTCTCGATTTTGAGCTGTGAGTGTCCTAGGTGTTTGCTTGGTTTTTGGTTGGATTTTAGCCCTTAGCCATGGTCCAAGCCATGCCTTTGGATGTTGGTAAGAGTCTCTGGTTGGTGGTTCAAGCCCCAATGGCCAGTAGTTTCATAAATTGATCAAAACAAGCACAATAGTTGCTGCTGCTATTTCTGGTTTATGACAGCAACTTGAGCTTCGGTTTTGGAGGTGGTTTGAGTTCTGGGTTGGCTTTTAGCCTATGGCCTTGGACTGGACACTTCCTTAATGAGTTAGGAAAGTCGTGTTTTTGGCCGTTTGTGATTTG
>NC_133319.1:13657943-13680077 GCF_012295235.1 Primulina huaijiensis
TGGGTCAATAAAATTGATCAAATTATTTCTCAAAAGTGGTACTCAGAAGTAACACTTATTGTTAATAAAAAATTCAAAATTACTATTGAAGCACTTTTAGATACATGAGCTGATGTAAATTGTATCAANAGAAGTAACACTTATTGTTAATAAAAAATTCAAAATTACTATTGAAGCACTTTTAGATACATGAGCTGATGTAAATTGTATCAATGAAAGAATTGTTCCTTCTAAATATTATAAAAAGACTACTCAATTTATAATAGCTGCTAATAAACAACCTCTTATAGTTTATTACAAATTGTCTGATGTGGCAATACATAATTCTGGAGTTTGTCTTAATACTCTTTTTATTCTTATTAAAAATATTTCTACTTCCGTTATATTAGGAACACTTTTTTTTAAAATGTTATTTCCTATTATTAAAATTAATGAAAAAGGTTTATATGCCAATATTAAAAGAAATGATTTATTTTTTCCCTTCTCTACTATTCCAGTATCAAAATATATTAATATTTTACAAAAAATATTAATTAATAAATAAAATTTTGTTACTTCATTAAAAATGAAATTCTTTTTAAAAAAATTAAAAAAAATAAATTCTGATAAAATTCAAGAAAAAAAAAAGTTATTTCAGAAAATATATCTAAAGAAATTTGTGTTGATGTTCCAATGCTTTTTGGAATAAGAAAAAACATCAGGTAAGTTTGCATTACACTAACGATTTTAATGAAAATAAGATTCCTACAAAAGCAAGGCCTATTGCTATGGGCCGTAGACTTTTAAATTATTGTAAAGAAGAAATTGATAGTCTTCTTAAAAAAGAATTGATCAGACCAAGTAATAGTCCTTGGAGTTGTCCCGCATTTTATGTAGAAAATACAGCCGAAATAGAAAGAAGAGCTCCAATACTTGTTATTAATTATAAACCGCTTAATAAAGCATTAAAATGGATAAAACATCCATTACGAAATAAAAGAGATCTATTAAATAGATTATTTAAAGGAAAAGTATTTTCTTCTTTTGATTTAAAATCAGGATTTTATCAAATTCTTCTAAAAGAAGAACATAAATACAAAATAGGTTTTACTGTACCATTTGGACATTACAAATGGAATGTAATGTCGTTTGGATTAAAAAATGCTCCAATGGAATTTCAAAATATAATGAACGAAATTTATAATTCATATATCGACTATATTATAGTTTATATTGATGGTGTTCTTATTTATTCTGATAATATTGATCAACATTTTAAACATCTTAATATATTTATCAAGCTACTAAAAGAGCTGGTTTAGCTGTAAATCAGAAAAAGGTCAAACTTTTTCAAACTAAGATAAAATTCTTAGGACATTACATTGAAAATGGAATAATGATTCCTATAGAAAGAGCAATTGTTTTTGCTGACAAATTTCCTGATAAAATCATTGATATAAATCAATTATAAAGATTTCTTGGTAGTCTTAATTATGTAGGAGATTTTTATAAAGATCTCGCTCAAGACTGTAAGTTATTATTTCAAATATTAAAGAAAAATCCTCAACCATGGACTAATAGTCAAAGTTTAGCAATACAAAAAATAAAAGAAAGAGTTAAAGAACTTCCTTGTTTATCTATTTTTAATCCTGAAGCATTCAAAATAGTTGAAACAGACGCCTCTGATATTGGATATGGAGGAATACTTAAACAAAAAATAGATAATGAATCTAAAGAAATTCTTGTTAGATACACCTCTGGAACTTGGAATAATACACAAAAGAATTATTCTACAATAAAGAAAGAAATTCTTTCAATTGTTAAATGTATTACTAAATTTGAAAATGATCTATTAAATAAAAAGTTTTTATTAAGAGTTGTTAGCAAATCTGCAAAAGATATTCTTTTGAAAGATGTTAAAGTGATAGCATCTAAACAAATATTTACCAGATGGCAAGCCATATTAGCATGTTTTGACTTTGATATTGAGCATATTTCTGGAAAATCTAATTCTTTACCAGATTTTCTAACTAGAGAATTTTTGCAGGGATCAACCTTGGAAGACATTCCTAAAGAGGCCAGCAACAGGCAAAAAACCTATGAATAAACCACATTTTAAAAGAAGCACAAATATTCCTCAGTCTAATATGACTAGTGAAGAAGAAAATTTTGATCCTATTAAGGAATTTGCAGAAGATCCTACTGCATCTGATATTTATTATTATCATAATGCAATATTTGCATTAAAAGGTTCTAAAGAGAAATTAAAATATCCTTATTTATTTTCAGGATATCTTAATTGTTGTCAAGTAGATAAAGATTTAAAAGGTCTATCACCTATTCATATAGCTCAAAGCTATTTGATTAAAGATTTACAACCCATATTGGGAAGAAAAACCCGAGACTAATTTGAAAAAATTTTTGTTGAAACTGGTTCTGTTGCAATTCAACATATAAATCGCAATCGCGATTTTGCCTTTTCTAAAATGATTATTAATAAAATTATTCCAGCAGCTAATTGGGGATTACTAATCCTCGAAATGTTAAAAATATATGGACCAATTTCCAACAAACCAATTCACAACTTGATGGATTAACAGCTATGATCCAATTTGCTATCAATTATAATACTCATTGGATAATCAAATGGAAATATGGGTTACAAGACCAAGCCAAAGAAAAACTGGAAATAAAATTTACTCCTACTATCCTGGTTAGGAAAGTTTTAATAAAATGGTGAGGAAAAGAAGATGTTTTTGCTGAAGGAAATGTTTATGATCGGCAAGGAGTTATTGCCCTTGGACCAGCCAGAGAAACCATGAGAAATCTAAATAAAAATACGCCTACTCAGGCCACATTGCTTAAAGAATTATTCCAATATTTAGACAAAGACACTATTACTTCCATGTTTACTGAACTATTTGGTGAAAAATCTAATTTATCTACTCAAACATCAACTTCTTTAACAGGAAAAGAAAAAACTGAAGAAGATACACCAATGACAGATCAAGATGATCAAGAGCAGGATTCTCAAGACCCTTATGACGGAGACGATACTTTTGCATTATTGAATGCATAATTGGGAAATGACCTGGATACCATGACTAAAAGGGCTCTATTATTGGTGTGAATTATTGTTGTTGTATCCTTATCGGTTTATATAAATGTGTCAAGTTTTTATTAGTCTATGTACTGTTGATAATGGTTCTACTGTTTAATTTTGTATTCTATTTAAGAAGTGGATGATCTATGTTCTCCACATACTACGAACTACTCCTCTCTTTTTTCTGAATAAAAATCCGATAGTTTGAGCAATCTCTCCATAGCTCTGCTTTCATCCTTCTGCATTCATAATTATGTAAGTATATGTCTTATGAATATATTTATGATCCACCTTTTGATTATATCATGTCGCCTGCCAATTATCTTTTAAAATTAAAAAAGAAGATTAAATTTATAAAAACTCAAATTGAGATTCTTCAAAATCAATTAAAGGATCCAGAGATCAATCCTTTTTATAAACAGTGGTTTACGTATCCTAGTTTGGAAAGATCTAAACTAATATTAAAGGATTTCGAGAAACAAAGCTCACAGCTTACTGCTTAAATATGAAGAATTGAAGATTTAACCTTAATAAGGTTGTTGGTAGTTAATTGTAAACTTTAATTTACTTGTGTTTAAAGGTTGTTGTACTAATAGTGGTATAATGCTTCAACAATGCATCTTTAAAAGCAATGAAAATGATAAGTAAATGCAATAAACAAATAGACACGAATTTGTTTATGGATGTTCAGAGACTTCAAATGCTCCTACGTCACCCCTTCTTCCCCTTGGGAAGGATTCACTAGAAGACTTTGATTTATACAACTCTTTGTACAAACCCACTCAGCTTAAGACTTACACTACTGCCTAACTGAACTCCTAGCTCTCAAGATTAAAGGCAGCACCTCACAATCAGCATATTGTTTAATGTCTCATATGCAGAGACTACATACACAAGTTTATTGTCTTTGTGCAAGACTCACTCAACTAATCTTTGAAGTTCAACTCTCTTGTATATGTGTGAGTAATTGTGTGTGAGGAATTTATCAGTTAGAGTATACATCTCAAATGTATCCTCACACAAGGGCTTGTGCTCTCAACTAGCTGATTTCTTCATACTAACTGCCCACTTAACGTATAATGTCTCATAATTAAGGTTGATTATACGGGTTCATTGGATATAAATTTGATTTTACTTAACTTTTTTATAATTGTTTAATAACATAATTAACATTTTCTAAGAGTATTCTCAGGAAAGATAGTGTTAAGATCGAAACAAAAATTTAGAGGGAGAGGGTGAATAAATTTAGGTTAAAAATATTCTGGTTCTTGTCAGTTGGGTTCTCAGTAAATCAATCCATCTGAACTGTTTGGAAGTAGATTTAATTAAACTGGTTGAACAAATAGCTTATCAAGAAGATCAGTTAGGGGTTGCCGAAATGTAGAAGGGTAGGTAGACTGAAAAGTAAATAAGCACAAGATTGTTTCTGGATATTCGGAGATTTCAAAACTCCTATATCACCCTTGCTTCCTAACGAAAAATTTTCACTAAAAGACTTTGGTAATTACAAGTAATTTGAAATCACCCACTTAAGTAGGACTTAACACTGCCTAACTGAAACTCTTAGTAAAACTAAGATTTAAACATTTTGAATAGTAAGACTTCTTTATCTCAATTACACATATTTCACATAGACATTCTAAGCACAAATTTGATCTTCAAAATGATCAGATAATGATTTATCAGCGTATGCTGGCTATTTCAGTTTGGCTCATAGAAAGATTCTTCCGAAAAGATAAATTTTTTTTTTATAATCCAAAGATAGATGGTGTAACTGTATAACCTTCAGAGCGTGTTCAACTGATCTATTTATAGCTTTAATTTGGAACGCTAATCTTTTCAAAAAGTATCCATTTCCAAAAGAAGATGTCGTTGTTGATCATCGTCTTTTCTGACATGTTCTGTTAGTGCGCCGAAACCTGATATTATGTTAAGGTTCAGTGACTATTAGTACAGAAACCTTTATCCATTATTTCAGCTGGGCTTTGATCCTTAAACACAGATTATACTAATTCTTTAGGGAATATATGAATTTGGAATGACTGATCAACTAGATAGATTGTAAGTTTTAGGAAATTCGAGCTACGTAACATGACTGCATCCAATCTAGGGTTTTACTAAATTATATGTCTAATTATTTTAGAGTTTTAAATGCATGAGGTTTATTAAGGTTTCATGCATTAGGGATTTTAGTAAAATTTCGCGCTCGAACGAGAAACGGATACCGGGGATAATTAAGAAAGATATTTTTATTAAATAATTATTTTTAATCATTTAATATATGGTGTAAATAAGTGAGATTTTCGAAAATGGGCCTTGGTGGGGTATTTTTACTCACCGGGTCATATTTTATACTGGTACGAAAATTTTAGCGAGTTGGGGGACTTTTTGAGGGTTCGAGCAATATTTTCAAAAACATACCTAAACGAAATATTCTTCGAGAGTGTTTTTGGACTTAATGAGATTATTTAATGCATAATGGGCCCAAAATTTTACTTAACTTCATTATTTTAATGAAGGACCCATTATACACTAATTATTTTATTAAAACCTACATTCAAAACCCTAAACCTACTCCTCAAGCATTCGACCGCCCCCTCCATTTTTCCAACTGCCATTTTCACGAAAAATATAGTAGCATCCTTCGAAAATTCTCCCAAGTTAGCAAAGAAATCATTCTCCGTCTCTCCGGTGCAAGTTCTATGCGTCTATCTCAAAGGTTTCGAGCGTATACACGCTAAAGCACACCATAAATCTCTTTTTCTCATCATTTACATTGTTATTTGCTGATTCATGTGTGTTTTCATGAGGAATTCATAGATTTATCGTGTGCATTGGTTTTATACGATTTAGGGCATGAAATATGCATATCAAGTTTTTCCATGACTTTTCTGCAAGGGCTGCTAGACCTAAGTTTTTAAAGGCGGCACTAGCGGTCATATGAGGTGTCAAGGTGGTGGAGTTGAGATTTGGTCGGGCTTGGGTGAGGGCCGATCGGATTTCTTAAAGGGCTAGTGTTTATGGTTGATCGGGTGAAGGAAAATGGAAGGCACGGCCATGAAGGATTGAACCAGGCCGTGGTGAAGACCTTAGTGGGTCCAAACCGTGGTCTAGAGAGGTCCATGCAAGGCTGGCCTCGGGTAAAAAGTAGATCGAAAGGGGTAGACATGGTTAGGGCTCGGTTTTGGTGGAATTAGGGTAAAATTGCTCAACAACGTACATGAGGCTGAGGGTAGTGGTTAGGTCGGTTCAAGAGGGTCCAGAGGTGGGTAGGAAGGGTTGGTTCGAGCCTGGTCCGAGTTAGTTGAACGTGGGGTAGAGGTTGGCTTCGAAGTTGTTTGGGATATTTTTCTTCGCAGGGTTAGCGCCGCAGCGCTTCCTTTTAGGTGCCGCAGCGCCTGATCTTTGGGGCTGGTAGCGCTGTAGCACTGATGTCGAGCGCCTAGGCGCTAACCAAGTGCCACAGTGTCAGCGCCTAGGCACAAGCCCAGTGTTGATGGGGTAGTGGTTTTAGCGCTTATGACTCATTTGGGTTTTTATATATCGATATGAATGAGGTTATTTACAGTTAAATTAGGTCGCACGGAGTCTGATTAGGAGTCTTTGAACTATGGTTTAAGTTTGGTTGACTTCGGGTCGAAATTTTGAGGTCCATGGGTAAAATGGTCAATCAGGGTTTCCAGAGACAAAATGGTAACTTTGCACCCGGGTCGAGTTAGCAATCCTGACAGCACCCTGATCACAAATTGACATGTTTTAAATGTATATCTTACCATGAACATGACTTTTTATGGAAATATGAAAAATATGTTGCCTGCTTGATTACATATATGCATGGTTTTTATAAGTTATGAATATGATGATATGTTTTGAAGGATGAGAGTTGGTTATGACTAATACGAACATGAACACGAACACGAACATGTAAGGCCAAGGCTCGGTAGATGGGTAATACTGTCGTTAATGGCTCGAGTACCGCGGTTATATGTAGATGGATCCATGGACTAAAGCTGATACGAAAGTCACAACTAATGATCTGAATCCAAATAAAGAAAATGAATATGTATATGTTGGTATGATGAGATATGTTATGGACACGTTATGTTTTGACATGCTATGTTTAAGTTCATGCTTTTAAGATCACGAAATGTATGTTAATTATTGTACTTTTCACCGTTGCATGTTATGTATATGTACTTGTTATAACAATTCAGGTGTGTTGAGTCTTTAGACTCACTAGGTGAGATTTATGCAAGTGAGCATGATGACTAATGAAGGATCGAGTGTGCTAGTGCCTTTGAAGGCATTTCGAACACTATATTCTCCAATGAGCTGCAATAGCTCGTGTTCTAAGAATGTTAACACCGATCAATTAAATCGAGTTTGGTTTAAAACCAAACGGAAGAAACTCGAAGTAATCATTCGTGAAGAAGACTGTTATATTAGAAAACATTTTATCTTATGTAAACAGAATAACTGAAAAAAAGTAGATTAGTTTTTGCATTCATCAGTTCAGTTATGGTGACAACTGAACTGACGGATACTCTAACTGATCCAAACAGTTTGAAAACAGTAGTTAATCAGTTAAATACACAAGATATGTTTATGGATGTTCGGAGACTTCAACTACTCCTACGTCACCCATTCTACCACTTAGGGTAGGATTCACTAGAAGACTTTGTTTTATACAACTACTTGTACAAACCCACCCATCTTAGGACTTACCCACTGTCTAATTGAACTTCTAGTCTAGACTGAAGGCAGCACCTTCCAGCCAACACTTCTTTTACGTCTATGTGAGAAAGACTACATACACAAGTTTAACGTCTTTGTGCAAGACAATATTTGAGTGGTGGTGAGAGTGTTTGTGAATGTGAGAACTAAACAAATATGTTCTCACACACTGAGGGAAATAAGCTTCTAAACTAAGCCGATATGACTGTTAAGAGTTCCCTCTGGGAGGATTGCTTCTGAAAGCTGATGTGCAATGTGCGTGCCCTTTCTTCTCTCTCGTATTTGCGTTGAAGCTTCTTATCTCTGTGTATTGAGTTTTCACTGATCTTCTCTTTATATAGGTGGGAAAACTGATCGTACAGTGAGACTCAATTATTTTATCAGTTGCATCTTGAATTCGTTTCTTGGACTTTGTGTCTCGACTTTTTGACTGCCCTTCTGAAACGTGTGTCTTTTATGCTATGATACAACGTCCATTATTGTCCTTTGACTGGCCAATTACTTTTACCTTTGTTTATAGCTGGAATCCACTGAAAGAGTTTGTCTTCATCTACAACTGAAAGATTCTGACTGATGCTTCGAACTAGTCAGCTGAACTGATCTTCAGTTGGGCTGGTGAAATCAGTTGACTCGTCAGTTGAATTGATTTCACTCTCGTACAGTTGAACTGATTAGCTGGATTTCTTCATCAGTTGAACACTCCTTTGGCTGGCCAGGCTTCTGAGGTTCTCCTGCTGAACCACCTATCAACTGGACAATCAGCTAAACTGCTCAATTGACGTAACAGTTAGACCAATTCAGGTTGTGCGATCAGTTGGGTCTTCAATTTGTGATATAAATGGCTCGTGACTGATCCTAGCTTCTGCACTCTAAGGTAGATTATTAATAACAAAAAATAACAAGTTTTGTTAACATCAAAATCAATATTGCGAACTTGAAAGTTCTAACAACTAAGTAGGCGGATCTGGGTGTGTGCTCGCTAACTCAGGGACCATACTTTTCCATATTTTATGTTTATGAGTCAAGGTTGATACATTATGTTTTCACGTTTTGCGTCTTTTAAATGTTGAGGATTTGATAGGATTTCGATTATTGTCTTGAAGTTATTTTAAATCAGTAGTTTAGGAAATTGATGATATTTAGATTTTTATTTAATTGCAGTATTTTTATTCAGTAGTTGAATTATCCTTTTTAAATGTGTGTTTGATTGATTTTCGAAAATAGCTTTTTTAAAAAAAATCTAGCAGAGTATTTGTCAGCAGGCTTCTTCTACGCATAAGTAGTTCTAGGCTTACTAGAGTCAGTTGACCTTTTCTCTTCCCTTTTTCTATCGACAGCAAATGGTGGCTTAAGGTAGGCAAGAACATAAGATAAACGAGAATTGACGCCTTCAATCTTGTCATTAAAATTTACTTAAACTTCATCTATCTTGGTGCATATTTGAAAGTTGTTTTCTTGAATCTGCCTACCAAGATAAGTAGCAGTGGCTGCCTGTGCATTTTTTATCTGCTCTAGCCGATTAAATATATCGATCATTCTCCTAGATAGATGTTACTTCTTTGATCATTTTATCTTTGGAAGATTCTAAAGCTTCCTCGTTATTGATGTTTATTCTTTTCAGAACTGTTATAGAAGAGGAAATGACGGTGAAACTTGAGCTAATCTGATCCAGAGTTGTTTCATTAGTTAACTCAAAATTAGGAGAGGATGGCTCTATTATTGGCAGTCTTTGGATGTAGTAATTGTTAGTCCATGATCGTGATTGCTAGAAGGTTCTGCTTGTTCGATCATGAGGACTATTGATTCAATTTGGTTGATAGGTACGTCAGTCTGTTCCTCTATAGTCTAACTGATTTGTTCTTTAGGTTATGGATCATCTTGCTCTATCTCAACTACTTCGTGTACAATTCCTCAAATAAAAGCGGCTTCATCAGATTCAATCATAAGTACATCCTCAGATAGGACGACTTCTGCATTAGATATAACTATATCAATTTTCTTGGTCAAGGGAGATGTGGAAAGTAGTTCGCTCAATAAAAAAATCATGTCCATCATCATCTTCTTGTTGTTGTGCAATAAATTGCACAACTTCCTCAACTTTTGCTAGAGTAATATGCCTCAGAGGAGCAAAGGTGATAGGATCTGACTAAATAGGAAGTTTGGCTTCCTTGGAGTCAATATCAGTCGGCTTCTCAGAGATAGACTGAGATGAAGAACCACCCATTCTCTTTTGCTTGGAATCCACTGGCTCAAACAATTTGTGATCATTTTCCCAGAATTTTACCTTCGTCATATCTAGTTGATTTATCACAGCTATATCATCAAATGTGGTTGGACATGAAGGATCATAGTTTGATCTTTGTTCGGAAAAAACTGTCAACTTTTGAATCTTTAGAAAATTCAAAAGATAATCTCGTCGTTGAAAAGCTTTATCTATTACCACAGTTTTGACTTGATGTAGAACGGTTTTTCCGATGCTATCTGTCTTTTCAGCACATCCTTTTTCTTCAATTTTTTTGCAAATATGACCATTCTGAATTCCACCCATTCATCCAAGAATTTGATCTTTTCTTCAGCAAATTCGTTAACCTTATCCATCAGTAGGTCTATTTGAGTTTGTACTACTGATATTGGTTCCGGGACTTGAACTTCATTCACATTCAGGTTTCTTTTCCTTGAGGTTGTAAAGAAAGTAGAGACCAATCCAGACCTAATGGATTGAATGGGATCCCTAATGATCATTCTTTTTGTTGGTCTTGGAGGACGAAGATCTGTTGGCCTACTAATTTTTCTGGGTAGAGCTGCCATCGCTATCAGTTTTTCTTATTACTGGTCAGCAGCATTTTTTCAGTATCCTTGACCACTTGCACCTGAGAGATAGGTACTATCTTGATTGGTGTAGGAATTGGTCTGTTTTTTAATGTTTGGCATTTTTTGGAAGGGGTGAAAGAGTTGCTACCTCAGAGTCACTGGATTTGTGAATCGGTTTCCTCTTTAGCATGGGTCCAGTTACCTTTTTTCTTTTCTTGGTAATGGGTTTCTTAACATTTGCATGCTCTTCTCCAATTTCCTTCTTGATTACCATCATCCCAGCAGCCGAGATATTCACTGCATGTCCTTTATGCCTGAAATAAAGGATATTTGATACGATGAGAGCCTTGAACTTGTGCAAGTTACAGAGTTGTTCAGTAAGGCTCATATGTCTTCAAATAATCTGCCTAAGGGGATGGCGAATCCAACTAATTTCTTATCATTTTGAAACATAGCCTTTAGAATCTAGAACATGACGATTAAACATTTAATCTTGAGTCATGTGGCAATGACTTTCATCACTAAAAAAATTTTAAGTAGTGTAGGCATCAAAAGAGCATGCCTTGTCCTAAATTAACTTGGCCACAAAATCAACCAAAAGTTAATATTACACCTTCATTCATTTTTTCTTTGTAGACGTCTTGATAATATCACTAGATGCAGAGAACTTCAGTTTTATGTCCTCAACTGCTTGCTGAGGTACTAGAGAGAAATCAGTTAACCCTTCAGTGATCAACTGAAACAAGACAGAGAAATAATCTTGCTCGATTAACGGATTTTCCTTTCCCAAAGGCATCAGTATCTTTCCGTCTTCAGTCACTATCCCTCTTGCGTATAAAGTTTTCAGCTCATCCACGTATCAATAAGTCCTAAAATACTTCTGAAATAAGAAAACTCATTCTTCGAAAATGGTTTAGTGAAGATATCAGCTTTCTGTTGTTCAGTTGAGAAGTATTCCAATATAATATCCTTCATCAATACATTATCTCAAATGAAGAAATGACAAATGTCAATATCTTAGTTCGAGAGTGTAAAACTAGATTGTATGTGATAGACATTGCACTTGTATTGTCGCAATAAATTGGTAAATCCTTGGCATTTATTCCATAGTTTTTCAGTTGTTGTTGAATCTATAGAAGTTGAGCACAACAGCTTCGGCAGCTATGTATTCAGCTTCTCTGTAAATGTGGCAATTGATGTTTGCTTCTTACTGGACCAAAAAATAAGTCGGTCTCTAAAAAACTGACATGATCCGCTTGTGCTCTTCTTGTCAAGCTTACACCCTGCATAGTATGCATCAAAATATCCAACTAGATTGAACGATGAGTCTTTAGCATACCATAATCCAATATTTTTTTGTTGCTTTAAGATATTTAAGAATTTTTTGCAGATGAGTGATGAGATTTTTTTGGATAAGACTGGAAACGTGCACACATACAAAACACAAATATGATATCAGGTCGAGTGACAGTTAAGTACAATAGTGAACCTATTAAACCTCGATACAATGTTATCTCGACTGATATTCTCTCTTCATCTTTATCAACTTTAATTAATAAGCTCATGGGGGTTAGTTCTGCTGAATATGACTTCATTCCAAATTTTCTAAGTAGTTCTTTTGTGCACTTTTCATAACTGACAAAGATTCCAGTATCAAACTGCTTAACTTACAGACCTAGAACATATCATGTATTGGTTTAGCAAATTTCTAGCGAAGCTTTGAGTTATTCGATCCAAATATAATATCATTAACATAAATTTAGACTAACAGAGTATGATCATCTTTAATAATGTGAATAAAGTATTATCCACTGAGCCTATTGAAAAATCATGATCAAGTACGAATTGTGAAATAGTGTCATACCAGGCACGTGTTGTTTGTTTTAATCCATAAAAAGCTTTGTTTAATTTAATCACATGATCAGGGAAAATATGATTAATAAAATCTGAGTGTTCTTCCACAAATACTTCCTCCTGCAATAGTCCATTCAGGAAGGTACTCTTCACATCCATCTGGAGTACTTTAAAGTTTTTATAAGCAGCATAAACAAGAAAGATTTGAATAGCTTCTAATCTGGCCACTAGAGGAAAGATCTCATCATAGTCACTCTTCTTGTCTGGAATCTTGTGCAAACAGTCTAGATTTGTTCCTGATTACAATACCATTTTCATTAAGTTTGTTTCTTTAAAACTATTGGGTTCCAACTGCTGTCTGACGAGAAGGTCTAGGTACCAAGTACCTAACTTTGTTCCTGTCAAATTGATTTAACTCATCTCGCATAGCTTCAGTCCAACTATTATTTAATAAAGCTTCATTAATTTTATTAGGTTCTAATTGTGAAATAAAAGCATAATGCAAGAATTCATTAATCATTTGTTGCCTAGTTCTGCGAGGTGCAGAAGGGTAATCGATCACCAGTGAAGGTGGATGAATCTTACTCTATTTGTAACTTGGTCCAAGTGGATTATTGTCATTGAGTCGAATAGAACCAGTTAGATTCTCTTTAGTTTGGTTCCTTTCAGCTAGGTTTTCAAAGGTTTGGCTATCATTAGCTTGGATAACATCAGTCTAGTTAACGTCAGCTTGGTTTAGATCAGTTTGGTTCTTCAGTTCTTTATTCATTTGCATAGCTGACTAATCTGACATTTTTGGTTCAAATGACTGATGAATCCTCTTATTTACATTTATTTCTTCTTCGTTGTCATCTGCCCGATCAATAACTTTCATCTGATTGCTCAAATAAGCTAGGTTATTTTGATCATCGATCAACTCAATTTCATCAAAAACCATATGAACATTCCTTCAACATTTAAAATTTTGTTATTAAATATGCAGAAATCCTTACTGACACCTGAATAGCCAAGAAATATTACAACATCAGATTTAACATCAAAAGTAGAAAGATGAGTTCTTCCTTTATTATGAATGTAACATTTACAGCCAAAGACGTGGAAATATTATAAGTTAGGCTCTCTCATTCCATATTTCATATGGAGTTTCACCAGCTCTTTTGTTGATCAAATATATGTTCTATGTATAACATGCTCTATTGATTGCTTCCACCCAAAATCGTTGTGACACAATAGAATCAGCAAGCATCGCCCGTGTAGCTTCCAGCAGAGTCATGTGCCTTCTTTCAGCAACTCTATTTTTTTGATGGTATTCATGTTGAATTCCTTGATATAATAAGTACTCATCTAGTTATTTGTTAGTGAACTCAGTACCTCGATCACTCCTGATCCTGATTACTGAGGTTGATTTTACATTTTGAACACCCGTAAGAAATTTAATCAATTGGGTATTATTATGATTTTTACCACTACGAACTATCAACCAGGTAAATTGAGAGAAATCATCAACAATCACAAGTGTATATTTCATTTCTCCCAAACTGATTACAAGTATATGCTACAGTTCTAATCATTTATTAATCAGTTTGCTACCTTAATTCTTGAAACTCGATCGAATCTGCTTACCTAACTGACATGTTGAGAACACATGATTTTTAACAATTCAATTCTAGGTAACCCATTAGCTAGGTTCAATTTACGCAGATTATTAATGGATCTGGAATTTACATGATAAAGTCTTTTATGTCATAACTACTGTTAATCATTATTAATGGTAGCAAAATAGGTTGGTGAGACTAAATAATTACTATTCCAATCAATTTTGTAAGTGTTATCATTTCTAATTTCAGTTAACAATATTTGATTATAAGCATCCTTGATTAAGCAATTGCTTTTACGAAATTCAACCAAATAACCATTATTACTGAATTGACTAATATTTATCAAGTTATAGCACATATTTCAACCAATAAAACATCATTAATTATAACATTTTCATGGGTAATCTTACATTTACCCACGGTCTTACCCTTAACATTGTCTTCAAAAGTGATCATGGGTCGTTCACAGTTAACTAAGTTTAGTTGACTAAGTTTGATAACAGTTTGGCTTGACCAGTCATGTGTCTTGAACTTTCACTATTCAAGTACCAAACTTCATTTTTCAGTTAATTGTTCTGCATGCACAAATTAAATGAACTCGTACCCAATCTTATTTGGGTCCAACCAGATTAGTCCCTTGAGAACTTACACTTAGATCAGTTTGACGGGCTGACCTCGTTATTTGTTCTATGTGAAAAAACCTGTGTATGAAATGCTTGGTGTGTGTGTGAAATGGAATGTTGTTTAGTCATTCTGTCATCATTTGTTCGCTTGTATCTCTTTTGAACGGGCTTGTATTTGTAGTATTGATAAGGGTTATTCATTTTTGAATTGTGTTTTGCCTGACTAAATATGCGATTAGACCAATTGAGCTTGGCAAATGAACTCCCTAGTGTTTACCCAATACAAAATTTTTTCTTTGTTCATTATTTTGAGAGGTTTCTCAACTTAATCAGTTGACTTATGATGTTCATACATCGTACTGGACTTTACAAAATGAATGTATTTCTCTTTGCACATGTTTAGTTTGATTGGGTACTGCAGTCAGAAGGATTGCTATCATTGCCGCTGAAACCGAGACCAGTTTTGTCTTCTGAGTGCTTCTGCGGTTCTTGAATTTTCTCAAGACTAGCTAAAGACTTATTCCAAATATTAACAAGCTAGTTTGTTATTTCAGAAATAAGCTGGTGATTCTCATTCAATACTCTTTCATTTCTCAATTTTCAGCTTTGATGTAACGTCTGCTACTCGTTTTCTTAAAACGTTCAAAAAAAATATTTCTCCTTAATCTCCATAATTAAAAATATACATATATATAAATACTTTAAAATATATTTTCACCATTTTAAAAATAAACAGCCAACTAACATTTAAAAATCCAAAGGAAAATAGTTTAAATCGACAAAGTTTACCAAACTTAAAAACATTATTTGATAAGTATAACACATACTATAACCTCTCAAAAACCACTCATTAATAAATCGTCGTAAAAATATCTTTAACCTAACTTAAAATCATAAATCATAACTAGTGCGGAAAACTATCGTCGGTCCTCGAGTTATGTGCACCTTCAGTCCAGCAAAGTCAATCATCAAGACCTCCATTAACATATTATCATAATCACTAGCACCTGCATCAATACACCTAGTGAGTCTAAAGACTCAACACACCATAATTTTGATAACAAGTAATACATATACAGATCACATACAACAGTGACAAATATTTTCATAAACATAATCATATCAACATAAACATATTCATATTCATATCCGTATCCATATTCGTATCCATATTCATATTCGTATTTATATTCATGTTCGTGTTTGTTGAGTTCAGATCGTGATTGTGACTCGTATTCTTAATCGTATTGGGCGATGGATCCATCTAAAGAAAACCACAGTACTGGGAGGCAGGGGACACCAACGACACTCTCACCGGTCAACTGGGCCCTGGCCAACGTACTAACATATTCGTATTCGTATTCGTATCCGTATCAAAGGAAACACGATCGTCAGGCTCCCACTGGGACCATAACCCTCACAATATTTCCAACATATCACATATTTAGTCACAATCCCTTCACGTCCTTCAACATGTCGTATTTTCATCACTTAATAAAAACATGCATATAATATCGTTTTTCTTTCATACCAAGCATGCAATATATCTTTTAAATGTCAATGTTAAATCATAAAAATCCATAAACATAAAAATTCCATAAACATTTAAAATTGACATATTAACATATAAAAATTCATAAACATCCGTAATCATTGAAAATAATCATATTAGCATATAAAACAACATTCAGGATACTGTCATGACGTTTACTAATTTTTAGGTGTGAAAAGATCGTTTTACCCCTAGACGTAAAATTTCACGTTTTTGACTTTTTCTTAATTTCATTGACTCTAACATGTCCCAAATAATTATTTAAGCTTACATTAATTTTCTCATATTTTTTTTAGCTTAAATCGAGAACTTTTAAATTAATCTTTAACTGTGACGTATAAATGCGTTTTAATCCTGAATTAAACCAAACCTTAATATAAAATTCCCAAACTCAAAAACTTAGACTTTTAATAATTATTTAAGCTTAAATATAATTTTTCATAATTTTATAAAGCTTAAAACTAGGTGTTTCAATTAATTCGTTAATTAGCGTTTCGTGCGGTGAATAAATCCCGAATAAATTTAAAACTCGTTATTTTGATCCCAAATTTTAAATATAATATTTTTATTATTTATTCTACCCTTCCAAGTCATGAGCCACCCCCGTGGACCCATAGATTCAATTTTTCCTATTAAATTCAAAATATTGACCCATTGTCGAACAACCCGAACCATTTCCCAATTTACTCGAGCCACGCCCGAGCCACCTTGAGCCAAAACCTAGCCAACCCATGTAGGGACCCTACTGACCAAGCCCAAGCCTCTGAATCTAGCCCAGGCTCACCCAAACCCTACTAGAATCGAACACAAAATCTGTCCATGGAAGGAACCCACGCCTATGATCTCCTAGCCCACTAGGACTCTTCCAGCTGAGCCACCACCGAGCCACCATGACCCTAACCTTCCCTCGACCGAGACCACCCCTGACCCTGGACGAGCCCTGGTCGAGCCCCACCAACCCATGCAAGAAACGAGCCATAGCATCTTGTACAAACCAACCCCACTCACGGTTCTTCTTCAGAATTTTTTTAACTTCAATCTATCATGTTGCAGCGTTTTTTGGTTGATTTTTATGACCCTAAAACTTGTGTAATTCCATGCTTAATCATGTCCTAATCATGGCAGCCCTTTTAAACACATAAAAACATGATTTCGGAACCAAATAACACAAGTTTAAAGCATATATGCACATAGTTACAAAAATAAAACTTGTGTGACTTGTTTTCATGCAAATTCATAAACAATCACATAATATGGTGTGATGATGAGTAAAGAGAGAATATGGCACCTTCGCGTAATTTACGCACGAAAAACCGTTGACGATTACGAAGAACGAGGACGACAACCTTGGCTAGAAGTTCCTTGAAGCCTTCAAACTTTTTCTCTTGATTATTGCTTGTGTGTGTCGTGTAAATTTGGTGGGGAGAAGAGTTTGTAAATTATAAAAGGGACTGGGGCGTGTGTTTTTGGGATTATGGGGTGGGGTTTTATCTTAAATAATAATTAAAACACTAATAAAATTTTAGGCCCATTAGGAAAGTTAATTAAGCCCATTGGTGCTTGATAAAAATATTTAAAAGATTTAAAAATATTTTTGCTTAAATAAGTTTGTGAATTTAATAGCCGGGTTGCCAAAAAGTTCGTATTTTTGTTGAAAACCCAACACCGATAAAATTTACGTCCAGGCGTATAAAATCACCTCAAAACTCCTTATTTTCAAAAATAAGAAAAAACATCACCCATATTTTAAAAAAAAATTGTTTAATAAAAACATTTTTTATTTTTCAGCCATCGGTCTCCGTTCCTCGATCATAACTCGAATAACCTTTAAAAATACATTTTAATGCAACAATGTAGAAAATATATTTTAAACATATAAATAGGCACAACATAATTAATTTATGCAATTAAAACAAGTAATTAAAATACAAGAGAATTTAATAATTGCATGCATGTAGTTTGCGTGGACCTTTAAATTTTCGAAGCGTTACATTTGATATTTCCGATTTAAGACCTAATACTTCACCCGACTGTTCCTATTTATGCTTAGCATCATTGTCACTTTAGCCTGTTTGTTTTGCTTTCACTTCCTTGAATGATTGAGAAAGTATTTTGTACTCTATTACCATGTCATAAATGCAGTTATGAGATCATTTCGTGCAAAATCATTTGAACTAAAGTCAAATACCTCATCATTAGTAGATTCCAACTCAGTATCAGTCATGAGGCACTGTATTGTCTCTTCGTCACTTTCACGGGTGGATCAATCTAATTCTTATGAGTCCGTCTTAGAATCAGCCCACTTGACTTTGCTATCTTCAGCAACAAATAGTACATTCTGATTGCCTTTCTTTCAAAATGACCTCCTGTCATCCTTGGACTTTGAATCATATGTTGAATCATGTGTTGTCCTCACTGATGAACTCTTTCTTGTGATGATTGTGCCTGCTTGAGCTTTGAAAGTTACCCTGATTTTTTCTTTAAAACTTACCAATTTTTTTTTACAAGCAGTGACATTGTATCACTACTCAATTGCTCACCCGACTTCTCTTTTGAGGCACTTTTTCTAGTAATTTCAGCAGACAGAGCCTTTGTCAGTTTGATTGAATATTCACCATCAATTCTTGTTTATAATTCGAATTCATGTGCTTTGATATCTACAAATAGAACATGGAGTTCAAGCTTGTTAAGGTCCTTTGATTCTAACATTGCCGTTGTTTTAACATCTCGTTCTCTTGGGATTGTCCTCATAATTTTCAAATCTATTTTTCTATTTCCATATTCTTCCCCAAGAGCAGTCATTTCAATAATAATACTACTCACTCTTGCATCGAAGTCCGAAATAGATTATTCATCCATCATCTTGATACTATCAAATTTTTTGATTGCCTCTGATAGTTTATTCTCCGTTATTTGATCATTTCAATCTATTATGACGTACCACATATCACCGTCTTGAGTAACTAGATGAGTCTGCATCCTAATCTTCCAATCATCAAAATATTCTTAAGAGAACAATGAGATCTTGCTGAATAATGCCATTTAAAGTATTGTGTTAAGAGACAATAATAATTAGGTCAGATACCACTTGTTAGGATCGAAACTAAAATTTACAGGGGTGAATAAATTTAGTTCAAAAAAATTCAATTGGGCTACCAACACTGAAATTTTGTTCTTTTCAGTTGGGTTCTCAATAAATCAATCAGTATGAATTGTGTAGAATTAGACTTAATGAAACTTGTTGAACAAATGGCTTATCAAGAAGATCAGTTGCGGTTCATTGAAATGTAAAAAGGTAGATAGACTAAAAAGTAAGTAAACACAAGTTGTTTCTGTATATTCAGAGATTTCAAAACTCCTACGTCACCCCTACTTCCTCACAAAAAGTTTGCACTAAAATACTTTGGTAATTACAAATAGTTTGAAATCACCCACTTATGTAGGACTTAACACTGCCTAACTGAAACTATTAGTAAAACTTAGATTTAAATACTTTGAGTAGTAAGACTTCTTACTCTCATTTATATATATTTCATAGAAAAATTCTAATCACAAATTTGATCATCAAAATGATCAAATAATGATTTATCAGTCTGCGCTAGCTATTTCAGTTTGTCTCACGTAAAGCTTTCTTAGAAAAGATTAGTTTTTTTTTTAATAATCCAAAGATAGATGATGTGAGTGTGTAACCTTTAGAGCTTGTTCAACTGATCTATTTATAACTTTAATCTGCAACGGTAATCTTTTCAACATATAACCATTTCCAAAAGAAAATGTCGTTGATGTCATGTCATCGTCCTTTCTGACATGTTCTGGTAGTTCGCCAAAACCTGACATTCTGCTAAGTTTCAATGAGTGTTAGTACGAAAAGCTTTGTCCACTATTTTAGCCAAGCTTTGATCCTTAATTACCGATTATATTGATTCTTCATTGAATATATGAATTTGGAATGATGATCAAATAGATAGACAATCAGTTGGGCTTCATCGGTCAACTTTGAATCGGTTTCGCTATCAGTATTCTCCTTACGTTTTATCAATCTAGCTTTTTAATCATTTAGTCTTCTTAGGAAACTTCTTCTTATGAAAGTTCAGCTTTTCTCTTTGAATTCAGTTTGGTAATGTTTCTGTAATAATGTGTTGGATCAGCAACCTAGTTCAATCACCAAAACTTAAAATGTTCCATCAAATAGGTAGGGTTAAGGCCCTTTAAATACCTAACTCCTAGATAGAGCAACATTTCCTAGGAAAACCAGTGGAAAGTCAAGACAATTTAAACAAGCTTCAATGAAGGATTCACTTAGATTAATGTTTTCATGTGTATTTTTTGTAAGATAAATTGTCCCATTTCAACCCAAATATATTTGGATTTTCAGTCCAGACAACTAGCTAGATTATTTCTTCTTAAAACAATTTTGTCTCCTTAACACGATCGAGTACTTTGGATTAGCTAGTAATAATTAAGTGCATGCAAATTACTATTATTTAATTGATATATTTTATTTTTTGTATATAAATATTTGATTTTATGTTATGTACTGACCACGATGTGTATATGGTATATAATGAATTACATTAAAAAAAAATTAAGTAAAAAAATATCATGTGAGCCTTCCCAATGACCATCATGAGTTTTCAATTATTTTTTTCCAAATGAATTATTAAATTTACCAATTTGATAAGAACCAACTCCAACGAATCTTTGATAATTTTGTAGAGGAAAAGTAATTAAGAATCTTGATGAAACACAAAGTTGTACACAAGTTCACGTCTGCTGTCACAGTGGCTTGCTTGTCACGAGACATTATATATGTTTGTTAATTAAATAAAATTATTTAATCCTCCTAATTAGATAATGCGTGGGATCTTGTAAAGAATTCAATGGATCTCACTTTAAGGGGCAAATTGTGTTTGTTTTGGATAGCTAGGAGACTTTAATGGTGTTAGATATTATTCACACATATCTATTTCGACTAAAATAGAACTGAAAGTGCAGAAGAAGTCGAGTTATTACACTAAAACCTATTTTCTCATATATATAACACCCAAACAATAACATAAAAATATTGGCGTGAACCGCCCGAACCGAATTGCGCCGCACCGTTTTTCATAATATTTTATAAAAACCACGATTAAAAATATTAATCATAAACCGCACCGCATACGCGGTTCGGTTATTTTTTTTGCCAAGAACAGCACCAAATCGCACTGCCAAAACCGATTTCCATAATATTTAGCCTAGATTTATAATAATTTGTAAACAACATATTCAAATAAAGAAGTCATCATTCATTATATCTCATCTCCTTTCAAAATTATTATTCTTACAAATAAAACTTATCTTCTTCTTAATTATTCTTCATATTATTATTTTATTAGAGTATTTAATTCTTTTGCTACAATATTTTGTTTGAAGTTTGAAAGCAAAAAAAATGATAAAATAGTGTAAATGGCATTTTTGTTGTGAGTGTGTTGTATTGTTAAATTATTAACTTAGTTTTGAATCTTGATTATTGTTTTATCTATTTTTATCTTTGTATGCTTTGAACTATATTTTATATTTGAAGACAATATATTGTTGTTGTTTACAAATAAATTAGAATATATGTTCTAATATTTTTCAATAAAAAAAATCGTAAACCGACCGCAAACGCTTAAAACCGCAAGGCTAATTCTTCATGTAAAACCGCGATTATTTTTTCAAAATACTAACCGACCGCATATGGTAATTCGGTTTTAATTTTTTTAAAAAAACCGCACCGTGATCACCCCTAGGCGTGACCATGATTTTAGATTCAGATTGGCCAAAAAAACTTAAATAACAGGCAAAATATATTATTTTTTAAAAAACAAATCTTATAGTAAATAAATTTTATATATA